>NW_021621098.1:5594937-5606357 GCF_004785775.1 Grammomys surdaster
GTACCTGTGTGCAGGTGTACCTGTGTGCAGGTGTACATGTGTGCAGGTGTACCTGTGTGCAGGTGTACAAGAGTGCAGGTGTACCTGTGTGCAGGTGTATGTGTGTGGAGGCCAGAGATGAATCTTCAGTGTCATTCTGCAGACCCTGCTTTCCTTGTTTTCCAAGACAGGGTCTCAGAGGCCTGGCACTGGTTAGTGTTTGCATATTCCCAGCACTGCGGACAGCGAGCGTGCAGACAGCAAGCATCCACCGCTACAGCTTTTCTTTTTTCTTGAAGGTGAAACTCGGTCCTCATGCCTGCACAGCGAACACTCCTGAGATTGAGTCATCTCCTTAGCAAAAACTGTCAACCCCAGAGTCCACCTTTCACTAGGAGAAGGAAGCTAATCTGACTTCCAACTACATGTTATTCTCGAAATGACAAAGTCGTGCAGACAGGACATTATCAGTAGTTACAAGGGAGAAGGACAAGAGGGATGTGGGGAGGGATGGTTAGGGCAGTGATGGAAGTCTTGTGTAAGGTACTGAGAGAGCCTGTGCCATTAGACACTTGCACAAATACCAGGACATGCAGTGTGAGCCCACACTCCACGCACAGAGGCTTTGGTGTCTGTACTGTATAATGCTACTTCATCCATGGCAACAAATGCATCACAGTGTTACAGGATGTGTGAGGGGGTCATAGAGTATGAAGGAGGATGTGTGCGTACGTGCATGCATGTGTGTGTGTGTGCACACGCGCGTGTGTGTGTGTGTGTGTGTGTGTACAGGGGTGTTCTAGACTTTGTGACCAATTCTGGTGTGAATCTCAAACCTTTGCAAACCTTCTATTAATATAAAAACCTGCATTATACCAACTACAAAGCCATGCAATAGACACTTTGGTTGTGGTTATATACTACACTGTACTAGGCACCGAGGAAGATTCGCATTTGACCATTAAGAGTAGAGAGGTTCGTTTGTTTGTTTTAAAGAATAAACAAAAGTTGAATTGGGAAGAGAGGTCATTTAGTTAAAGGGCAAGGGCCCATTGTTTGATCCCCAGAATGAGACATGGTGGTGGTGCTGACAACCCCAGCATGGGGGATGGAGACAGGGTAACAGCCAAGGGCATCTCCTGGCCTCTAAGCATATATGCACACATGTGTGTGTGCGCGGGCGGGCACACACACACACACACAGAGACAGAGACAGAGAGACAGAGACAGAGAGACAGAGAGAAACACCTACAGTAAAGTCTTGTCTAAAGATTATCTGTGACTCAATGAATAATCTCATATTTGGCCAGGTGTGGCTGCATGAAATCTCAAGAACTTCCTGTAGTAGCTTACCATCTATTTCTGGAGCTGCCTACTGTAAATCTCTACAGGGTCTCTCTGTGTAGCTATGACTGGCCTTAGTCATGTGATCTCAGGAGCTGGGTTATAGGTTCATGCCCAGCTTTTCACTCGCTGCTGTACTTGCAACAGTGTAAACAAGCCTCTGCAAATTCCCAGAAAGTTATGGCTGCACGGAGGATACTCAGTGCAACATGCTTCTCAGACCCATGGTGTTGAGGTCAGCTCCTAGGGTCAGAGGTCACTGCTGATCTGAGCCTGCTTCCTCTCTACAGACAGGCACAGTAATACTACTGCCTCCCCGTCTTCTGAGGCTGTGGTGTGGAGAAAACAGCTTTGTAGACCACAGAATGCTGCTCACATGCTGACTGCGGAGGCTTTGTAAGCTGCCATTATTGGTTAACTAATGATAGAGCCCCACTGAATATGAATATGAGCATATAGTTTGTTCTCCCTGGGAAATGTTTCTACCATAATAAAAATAGTTTTACCAAGATTACCTATAGGCCTATATATTTTCAACTTCAAGAGCCGAAAAAATGTAGCCTTTAATTACATGGCTACATATTTACCTGGAAATAAAAGGCCCATAAACTCCCATAATATATACATTCACAGCAGCTTTAGTCAAGACAGCTTAAAACACATCTCAAATGTCCATCAACAGGAGAGTAGAGAAGCAGAGAGCGGTTCTGATGTTCACATAGTGGAATACTACGCAGCTAGGAAAATAAATGGTCTACTAGTAAATGCTACTGTGTGGCAAATGCCACAGACATGCGGCTTCACGAAGGAAGCATACACCACATAATACATCTCATATGATTCTACCTCTGTGCAGGTCAAAGACAGGCACACTACCCATGGGCACAGCTCACGTCAAAGACAGGCACACTACCCATGGGCACAGCTCAGGTCAAAGACAGGCACACTACCCATGGGCACAGCTCAGAATTGTCTGTGCTGAGTTGGGGAGTCCTGAGGAGTACAGGAAGTGCAAGTGTTCTGAGCTGTGCACACTGCCCCGGTTCAGTGATCCAGACACTCTGCTCCCTGACCCTTTCATGTACACATGCAAATCACACTTATGCGCTCACCACACCCCACACCCACCCACTTACTAGAACTGGCACCATTTTGCTCCTTTTGTCTTTTGAGAGGGGTCTCATGTAGCTCAGCCTGTTCTTGAATTGAAGTCTATCCCACTCCTGTCGCCAATGACACACTGTTTACCACAGCATGAGGGACTGGGGAAGCTGCCCTGATGGGTCACTTGACTGCCCGGGCAAGCATGCTTACCTTGACTCATCCTTTGCAGGTTGGGGAAGGAACAGTTGGGAAGGGCTTTCCACAAGTACAGCACTTCAATGGAGGCCAGCACACACAGCGCCCTGGTTGGGGTTTGCTTCCGAAATCGCTCAGCCTGCAAGGAATTCTTGGAGTATTACGCCCTGATCTTCAAAAGCAAACCCGAATAACAAGCTGCACTTTGGAAACACATCACAGTGCAAGGTCCGTGTGAAGAGCCCTCACTTATGAAGCCTCTCCATGTTTAAAACACTCTCCAGTTTCATTCTTTAAATATATTTAAGGTTGTATCTCACAGCCATTATTCAGCCAAGTCTTGGGTGTCTGGGTTCTTAGAACGCAGACTCAGTTCAAACCCATGAAGCTCCGCCAACTGACTGAGTCAGAGCACACATTTCCATCATGTCCCACAGACTTTAAGCAACTTCGTCCTGGGGCTCTCAGCTGCACTCTGTATTATAATAGAATCTTATTTATGCATTTATCTATGTTTTTGGTACAGGAGAACCAAACTCAGGGCCTGTCATGTGCTGGGCAAATAGCCTAGTATCAAGAGCCACATTCCCATCTGTGTAATCTATTTATTTTAAAGATTTATTTTACTTTTGATTTTTACTTGTGTGTGTGTGTGTGTGTGTATGTGTGTATGTGTGTGAGAGAGGGGGAAGGGAGGGGGAGAGGGGGAGGGGGAGAGAGGGAAGGAGGGGAAGAAGGGGAGGGAGGGGGAGAGGGGAAGGGGAGGGGGGAAGGGAAGGGGAGAGGGAGGGGGAGAGGGGAATGGGAGAGGGAGGGACAGAAAGAGAATGTGCACTTGGGTAGACTTGAAGGTTCCTGTTGCAGCAGAAGATGGCACTATATTCTCTGGAGCTGGAGATACAGGCTGTTGTGCCAGGCTGCCAGGCTGCCAGGCTGCTAGGAACCAGGAGTGTACGTACGCTAAGAGCCAAGCATCTCTGCAGCCTCTATCACCTATTTTATGTTGGAATAAATTTTATTAATTATTTATCTAAAAAAAACTAATTAAACTTTTAAAACCTTTTGGAGTAAAAGAAATTTTATAAAACAAAAAATGAAGGAAAAATAAAGCTATGAGAAGGGAGACCATCACTCCAGGTCACTCGGTTACTCAGGGTAATTCGAGATCACTTGAGGTAAGATACTTGGCCGTATCTTAACGTCAGAAATAGGCAACAACACTGGGCCACTTCCCCACAGTCCTGAGATTTCTACTGATAAATGCAACACCACTTTTGGTCTTTATTCCATCAGAATGTGATGCTGTCACCATTATGGAAAGCAGGGCCATCTGTCTCATGACTTCTTCCAACTTCTGAAGTGGCCTGCACTTCAGACAGACACTTCCTCCTTCCAGGAGGGCTCATTAGCTGTCAGGGTTCAGGATATCTCATTTAAAAACAAACCAGCCCTGCTGTAGTTAGGTGCAGCCTTTCTCCTCAGAGCAGAAGCAAGGCCACAGGAAGAGATGCCTAACAGGATATGAACCTTATCCAGGGAGGTGCTAGTTCTACCCGACTGTCGTGAGCCCTGCCCATGGGTGACAGGCTCTGACACACATACCTTTTTCACTGAGAACTGCTCAATCTGGTTGTTCTTCCTTTTGAACAGCTTCTGGACTTCTTTAAAAACGAGCTGTGCCCCATCCACATCGCCCGCGGCTCCCTGACAAACTGCAAAACATCAGAATTGTGTCTCCATGGTTCCCAGGGAAAGGATGCAAACAAGTCATGTCCAAAAGATGGCGCCATCCAGCTGACCCCATCCTGTGGCCCACTCTCTCCTCTGGCCCCTCTCTCCCCAACCCACCCCTGCCTGCTGCCATGCTTCCCACCATGACGACCTCTGACACTGTAGGTGAGCCCCTTAGTTTAATGCTTTCTTTTATAAGAGTTGCCATGATCGTGGTGTCTCTTCACAGCACCCAAACAGTGACCAAGACAAACTGATGAGATAAAGAGAGACCGTGCATGTGAACCACACCTAAAAATACACAACAGCAATGCACAGACCCTGAAAAACAGAAGCCAGCCTTCCAGCCATTCCTGTTACAGCACAGTGGGAGACTGTGGTTTTGAGGTTTCAAAAGTTCACCCATGTGTGAAAACAGGAGGGACTTCATTCTGAGGAACGGGGACTAGACAGAACTTAGCATATCTGTTCTTCCACTAAGACTCAGTCACCCGATCTCTCAGTCACACGCTTTTCTGGTAACACAATCCTTATATAATTTCAATGTTTCTGAAACACTGCAATAAGAGGGTCCGATCCAGCAGTTCTGTTTTCAGATATTCTCAAGAAGCTGAAAGCAAGGGCTCAGGTTTACATTTGTACAGCAGTGTTCTCAGTACATGGCAAAGTCAAACTCATACAACTGTCCACTGGTGGATGAGTGGGTAAACAAGGCTTGGCGGGCACAGGCCATGCAATGGATGGAGCTTTATTCAGCTTGAAAAATAACAAAGACGCTGGAACAGGTCACAATATGGACCAGCCTTTGGGCTCATGTGAGCCACAGGGCAGTTGAATTTGGGGACAGAATGCAGAGCAGGGGTGGAGGAGGAGGCAATGTTAGTGTTTAGATTTCTGATGGGGAACCTTCTAGAAGTTCTGGGATGCATGGTGGTAGCAGCCAAGCGGTGCTGAGGCAGTGAGAACTGCTGAGAACAGCAGGGAAGCTGTGTGTGTTATCACGAGAGAATGGGAAATGGGAACCAGAGTCACAGTGCTGGGCATTGTCCCTTTTGGTCAGCTCAGTTTCCTTCACAGACAACTCAAACACAACCCTACAAGGCACCTCTCTCACCAAGCACTCCTCTCCTCGTGTGCTCACACCTGGCCCCTCCAACAGCCCCTGCAGAGACAGAAATGAGGACCCTGCTCTCGAAACTACAACTCATGCAGTTGGACACTTCTAAATATCTGGGAAGTAAGTGTTTGGTCATACAGCGATCACACACGCTCATTTCTTGTATGCCCAAGAAAAAGGACACCCCAAAACAGATGCTGCCTGCCTGCAAGACCAGCAACACCTCCCAACCACTGGCTTCCTTGTATCCATCCTTCCATGCTATACAGTTGAGGACCACTTACTTCTCAAAGTGTTGGACATGCTAATACCTACCAGTAAGTAGCTCTTACTTTAATCCAAGATGCTGGCAAATTGTGAAAGTGTGAGACATAACATACCAACCCACATATCAGAAATAATTAGCACCACACACAGAGGCATGAGAAAGGGACACCCCGCAGAGATCGCATAAGCACACAGGCATGAGGCATACACACTGACTGCTCTCCGATGTGATTTCATAGGATCTTTAAGATGCCCAGGACACACAGCCTGGCTGATGCAGATCCTGTCTTAGATGAATTAAGGGAATGGAACTGAATGAAAGTGATGTCCTACTGAAGCCAAATGTTCAAAGGAATAAAGAGGTGTTTATGATAATGTCTGCAGTACCGAGTGGTACCTGAGTGTAGTCCATGGGAAGACATAGCAAGCTCCTGAGTTTGATTCCCAGCATTAAGACAAGTAAGTGTTCATGTTTCTCTTGAGTTTTAGGTAAGAGAACCATTTCTGATGTTGCCTACACAGAGCAAACCTGAAGACCTTTACAGGTCACTGGAAGGCAGGAGACCACAGATCCACCTTCCTGTTTCTTCAGTTCTGCACCTCTATAATCTATAATTGTAATTATAGTCTATAATTATAATCTGTAAATGTCCTCAAAACTTCGGAGACATTTGTGGCTCACAGAGACAGACAACAGCTTTGTCCACCAGGTGGCAGCACAACACCAACTATGTCATCTAAGAGCTTTCAAACACAAAAGCCACCCCCCCCACCCCGCCCCACACGGTCTCTGGTGTAATGATGTGCAGCATAGAGGCCTCTGAGCTCTGGGATGACCACAAGCTCCCATAGGACTTGGTAAACCAGGGTTGGAGCAAATCCTGCGAACTTTGAGCACAGCATAAACTAAAAACTCACATAATGAGAAAGACACATCCAATTTTGGAGAACACTTTAAAATTCTAATAAAAACATCAGAGAGCTGGAGAGATGCCTCAGAGGTTAAGAGTACTGGCTACTGCTCTTCCACAGATCCCAATTTCAATTCCCAGCAACCACCTGTAATAAAATATGATTCCCTCTTCTGGTGTACATAGAAGCAGCACTCACCCATAAGTAAATCAATCTAAAAAAAAATGTTAAAAACACCACAAAGAAAAAGAAGAAGGGTAAAGAGAGGTGCAGAGACTGTTGGGAGTGAAACAGCCTCTCAGGAGCATCCCTAAGGACCAAACCAGTAGGACTGGAGTGTGTGGTCAGAGCCCTAGACTTCTTGGCATCCAGCCGGGCCTCTGGGCATTTCTGTCTCTTTTACCTGGTTACAGGGAAGAACCACATTTGCCTGTAGGGGAGACATGCCCACTTACGAGCTGTCCCAGTGGTGAAGGTCAAGGCCTTGGCTAAGGGACCACCCTCAGGAAGGTGGGACCATCTAAAGACAATGTACTTTTCTTCCCCAGAATCCCCACTCCACTTGTGTAGTCCCTACTACTCGCCAAGAGGTGAGGCTCAGCAGGAACTCAACTCACGAAGGTACTAACTACCCTTTTCTCCTCCTGGGTCAGTTTCTGGATGCTGGAGAGAGGCTAGGTAATTCTTTAAACTCTGGCACTTTGGGCTTCCTAATTTTATTCTGAAGCCCTGCTTCCTAAGAGTGGCTGCCCACCTCTGAGTCCCACCTTTGTGCTAACATCTCTCAAGCAGCATGGCTGTTTCTTTTTCCTTCCTCCACCCTCTCCCTGGGCAGCTGGCAGAATCCCAGCCAGTCCACCCTTGGGGTTTTCTTTTCAACTCAAATAAATTATCCTAGAACTTCATCTGACTCTATTCTTAAGTCTTTTTACTAATGACAGTAAGAACCCCAGGAAGGGATCCAAATTTTCCAGGTATCATATAGTGGCTTGACAGGGTCTCTCTAAGATCTCCTTTAAATTCTCTAATCAGCTGGGGGAAAGAAGAACCTGCTCTGCACACTTTGACAGTGTCAGCTGCATCAAACACTGACGAGGGGAGGAACTGAAAACTGGGGTCTCTGCTTCCTCCTCTTCCTCTCCACCTGCCAGGATGTGGGTGCTCACTGGCCACACACAGGACAGTCACTCACCTGCAGTCAGATATGCGTAGTAACACTGGGACCACCTGGACTCGTTCTTCAGCCTCTCGAAGGAGTCAAACGCATCCTTGAAGTTGAGTTCAATCATGCTGCACCAGCCTACAAAAGGAATGCATTCAACGTGCTACCCCAGGACTCTGAGCTCACTACACCACTCTAAAGCCAATGCACAGGGCACACTATGGTAACAAGCTTAGACCAACATAGTAGGGCAGTGAGTTCAGTACACCTGCCCTAAGGTACTGAGCTCAATGACTTTCTCAAGCCCACTGTGAGAAAAACTGTGGGTGGAGGTCCATCACTCTTTCTTTCATATATCAGTGCCTCTATAAAAAGAAACTTATGAGCCAAGCTTGGAATCTCAGAACCTTTGAGGCTGAGGCAGAATTGCAGGGCCAGAAACCAAAACAAACAGGCAGACAACAACCACCACCCCAAAGACAAGGACAAAAGAGCATTATCAGGCATGTCACTGAGAAGTTACATCACCTCAGACTTGTCATTTGAACTGGTGGAAGTGGGGGTGTATCCTTCAGGAAAAAGACAGTCTGATTCTACAAGACATAGTCTTGACACATTTTAGGCCGAGAGTGTGGAGTAGCATGCTTACTGTATAAGAGACATCAGTGTAAGACTTGAATTCAATTGAAAACAGAGGCAGACGACAACTGCTAAGCAAGGCAGTGGCCAGATCGCCTTACCCGAGAGTCTGCTCTCCTCAGTCACAGACACTTAACTCCTGAGTCTGTGTGCTTTCTTCAGTCATTGAATGGTAGGCCCAAGGGCTCCTAGTTTGTTCTGACCACTCACCTTGAAGTGGCAGAGTAGAAACACTGTCCGACCTAGGCTCTGAAATTCTAGTTCTTTGAATCCTTGCCCAACAGCACAGCCACCACACAGACCTCCAGCAGAGCACAGAACAAACAGAAACGCATTTCTCTGTTGGATTACACGCTGTCTCCTCGCTGAACCATAACAGGCATGACCACATAGCATCTACGGCTTGCTGAATAATTCCCAATCTTTTCTCTTGTGCTTTCCTTACAGATGTGTGTCTACAGGAGGTGAGGCAAGTGACAGGGGAGCTAGGGACTGTCTGGCAGGTGTCACCTGCTCTTCTTCTCATCCCTGTCCTCTGCGGGATGCTGTGAACACAGCTCTCACTGGTCTCCCACCAATCCATCCTCTTTCTCCTCTGTCTATCCTCCATTTCTCATCTGTGACATATCAGACCGAAAAACAGCATTTTGTTTAAAAAGTATTCCAAGCTCAAAGCTGTATTTGCTCTTCTCAGCAAATGGAGAGATGGTTATGTAAAGGACTCTGAAATCTCTACTGTGCCAAGGTCAGAGCTGAGTGCAGGCAGCCAGCGAAGCTCCCAGTAACAGCCTGGGAGAGGGAGGGGATCCTAGGCAGACACAGTCTCCAGTGCCCATGTCCCCATAAGACAGAACAGCTGACCGCGGAGGGCCTTTCACTTGCCAATGACCTGGTCCCATCTGGATGTGACCTGCTGGCTCTGCAAAGGGAGGCACTGTGCCTTAGTTTGCCTTCTGTTCCTGGGACAAACACTGACCCAAAACCACTTGGTTAAAATTATATAAGGATTGTGTTACCAGAAAAGCATGTAACTGAGAAATGGGGTAACTGAGTCTTAGAGGAAGAATAGATATGCTAAGTTCTGTCTAGTCCCCGTTCCTCAGAATGAAGTCCCTCCTGTTTTCACACACGGGTGGGCTTTTGAAACCTCAAAACCACAGTCTCCCACTGTGCTGTAACAGGAATGGTTGGAAGGCTGGCTTCTGTTTTTCAGGGTCTGTGCAATGGTATTGTGTATTTTTAGATGTAGTTCCCATGTAAGATCTCTCAACTTGGGGAGGAAAGTGTTTATCAGGCTTACAGGTCCTGCTCATCAACCATCACTGAGGCCAGGGCAAGGCCCTGCAGACAGGAACTTGTAGGAGGAGCTAAAGTGGGAGGAGTAAGGAGAAGAAGAGGAGGAGTAGGGAGAGGAAGAGGAAAAGGAAGAGGAAAAGGAAGAGGAGGAATTGGGGAGCAGGGATGTAGGAGGATGGAAAGCTATGCAGATACGGAGAGCAGTCCCGAGTAACAACTATTATTTAGGTTAGCTAATTGGGAAACAACTCTCTTTGTATGGGCATATTGTTATAGAGCTTTCCCAAACATATAAAGCCTTTGATTAATCTTTGAGCATTAGAGTCTTATTTTATTACTGGGCCTGCATGGATGGCAGGATAGTCTGGGCAATGCCCAGCCTTACGGAGACAGTGTGGAAGATTGGCAGAGCCATCTCCCACTCTGACAATTTGTGGGTGGCAGGGCTGGCCATTTCTAGCTGCAGCATGCAAGTAGCTTCCGGCCGAAAAACATAGTGGCTGAGCTAAGCAGAGCCGCCGAAGCATAGATAGTAGGTTGACAGGTGGCCGTTTAAAAATAATTATTTCAACAGGAACTGGAGCAGAGGCTGCGGAGAAACACTCTTACTGGCTTGCCCACAATGGGCCGTACCTACCTACATCAATCATTAACTGGGAAAATGCCCCCACAGACTTGCCCACAAGCCAGTCTGATGAAGGCATCTATTGATGTTCCTCCTTCCCAGATCACGGTGGGGTCTTGGGTCAAGTTGACCAAAAAAAAAAAAAAGTCTAATTAGAACACACAGTCCCTTCATTGGCTATCAGTGGCTCAGAAGGTCTCAAAACATACCTAAGGTCTGGAAACAGATGGGTAGAAAAACTAGGCACTACCTTTCAAGAGCCTTGAATTTTAACATGTACTATAGCAATCTACCCTACGCTGTCTATTGTCCCCAAATCAAAAATGGTAGCAAGAAAAAGTGAGGACCAGAGAGATTGACAAGCCTTAGTGTGTGTGCTAGAGTGATCGGCTGCTCAGTAGACAGAGTAGTGTCTTCCCACGAGGAGAAAAGGGCAGCAGAGAAGATGTCTGCTTGCAGTGGAGTACCTGTTGCTGCTTGTATTCTAATGCTAATATTGGGCCCTCAAGACTGTTTGCACACAGCTAAGTGAGCCTGCTTCCAAGTTATTTCTGATTGGTAAATAAAGACGCCAACAGCCAATAGCTGGGCAGAAGAGACATAGATGTGGTTTAGGTTTCATGGGCTTGGGTTGGGAGGAGGACCATAAGGAGAAGAATGTGTAGGAGGAGGAAGAAGAAACCGCCAAGGGTTAGGTGAGCCATAAAAACACGGCCCTGAGGGCTGCCCAGTTGGAGTAAAGAGCAGCCCAGACGAAACATAGTGAGTAGTAACTCAGGGTTATCAATAGGAAAGTAGATTCTAACAGCACAGAGGGTAGATGTCTGCCCAGCTCTTGTGCTGATTAAGGTTTACTGTAAATATAAAGGCTGTGTGTGTCTTTTATCTGGGAACTAAAGGGTCAAGGGTAGGGTAGAAATCCCAGGTTGGAATTAAAAATTTCTACAACAGCCACTTGAGCACAAGAGCCAGCAGAAGTGTCAGTTACGATTTCATACAGACAGACATGCTAGATTCTCCTAGTTACCTACTTCATACAGACACACATG
>NW_021621098.1:5606367-5614214 GCF_004785775.1 Grammomys surdaster
GGATTCTCATACTTACCGATTTCATACAGACAGACATGCTGGATTCTTATACTTACCGATTTCATACAGACAGACATGCTGGATCTCCCTCTGGTCTACAGCCAGCTCCAGAGCAGTGTGAAAGGAAGTCAAGGCACTGTTGATTTGACACTAAGGAGAGAAAGAAAAGCAGGGTGACTGGCTATGACCTGCCATCAGTGTCACCATCGTAAATCACAACTAGCTTTTCCAGAGCATGCAAGCTGTTTAAGGGTTGCTGAGAAAACATGCCACTTTGCTTTACATGAAATTAACCTCAGAACATTAACTCCTTTGTAAAATTGTTTTCTAGGGCTGAAGAGATGGCTCAGTGGTTAAGAACATTGACTGCTCTTCCAGAGGTCCTGAGTTCAATTCCTAGCAACCCCATGGTGGCTCACAACCATCTGTATTGGGATCTGATGCCCTCTTCTGGTGTGTCTGAAGACCGCTACAGTGTACTCATATACATAAAATAAATGTCTTTAAAATAAGATAAAGTTTAAAAAAACCTGTTTTCTACTTCTTTTGTGTGTGTGTACATACATGACACAGGCAGCACACATGTGGAGGTCAGAGGACAATCTATGGAAGTTGCTTCTCACCTTCCACCATGAGGAAGTCAAGTCTGCAGGCTTGGGCACCAGTGCCTTAGTCCTCCATCAGTCCCTTTTTCTTTTCTTGTTTTGGGATACAGGGTCCCTGTGGTGGTTTGAATGAAAATGGCCCCCAGAGACTCATAGGGATGGCATTAGTGGAGGTGTGGCCTTGGTGGAGGAAGTATGACACTACAGGGTGGGCCCAGTGGCTCTCTCCTTCTGCTGCCTGTGGATCCAGATGTAGAACTCTCAGCTCCTTCAGCACCTTGTCTGCCTGCCTGCTGCCATGCTTCCTGCTAGGATAACAATGGACTCTGAACTGTAAGCCAACCCCAATTAAATGTTTTCTTTTACAAGAGCTGCCATAGTCATGGTGTCTCTTCAACAGCAAAAGAAACCCTAATTTAGGCAGTCCCACTGTGCGGTCCACACTGGCTTCAATCCCATAATCCTGACTCCAGCTGCCCTTCCCTAGTAGCTGAGACTGCAGGTGTACACCTCAAAGCCCAGCTTAGGCAGTGACTTTTCCAGAAAGGGATCATCTCACCCCATGTTCCCCACACTAGTCTCTCTGCATGCATGTATGCAGACTTTGTTGTATGACAATTGTCCACCAGTCTAGTTCCTTGTAACCAGCACATTCAATAGAAACAAGGACTATACTCTGTCTTCTGGTTAATATCCAGTTGTGGTCCAGTAGGAATAACCATTGAAGGCACTACCATCAACCCTTGCCCTATCTGGTCCCTCTGTTCTACTGGACGATGGATGGTTGGATTCTAAACTGAACACAGGTGTTCATTTGCTTCTGGTCATTTGGTCTCGGTCTCTCAATACTCAGAACTCTCTGAGGCTCTAGACTCCATAATGTGTGCATCTGCCCACTGCTGTGCCAAACCCACCAGCTCCCAGATGCCAGTTTTGTTTAGTTATGGTTCTAGAGATCTCCCTGCTTTGGACTCAAGGACAGGGTGGTGGTATGTGAATATTTTACATATCAAACAGATCTGGCCACTGGTTCTTCCAGCATCCCTCAGTCCTTACCCTGTCATACACTGCCCGCAACCTTGAATTTTCCAGCTGAGGGGCTGGGCTGCCTTTCCCACAGAGGCTCCTCCCCTATATAATCCAGACACTTGGTCATGCTTGCACAAATTCATTCTCTCTCTCTCTCTCTCTCTCTCTCTCTCTCTCTCTCCCTCTCCCTCTCTCCCTCTCTCCCTCTCTCCCTCTCTCCCTCTCCCTCTCTCCCTTTCTCTCTCTCCTTTTCCTTCTCTTCTTAGCTCTCCTGCCTTTTCTCTCTTTCTATCCCCACCCCCATGACAACTTCCTTGGTTTCCTTCCTTGAGGTCAGTGAACTTGCCCACCCAGGAGCAGCTTCCCAATAAACCCGCCTTGGTATAATCTAATCCGGCTTGAACTGGCTCATTTTACCAGCAGAGAGATAACCATCACTCCCCTCACCAAATCTGCAGTTCCACTTTCTATGGTCCCAGTTGCTTGTGGTCAACTGCTGTCTAAAAATAGAATACAGCATGGGAAGACACTTTGAGAGGTACAAGAGACCACATTGCTGTGGATTTGGTCTAATGCTGCATGTACTATGTTAATTTGGCCTCAAAATTGCATGAGACTCTGCAGGTGCACACAGAAGAGGCTGGGTGCTTTTGATTGGTAAATAAAGTTGCCGGTGGCCAATGGCTGGGCAGAGAAACAGAGGTGAGACTTTAGGATTCCTGGGCAATAGACTGAGGAAGGAGCAGGAAGAGAGACAGCTGCCATGCCGAGAAAGGAGTACAGGCCACGCCTGAGAGGTGCCAGACAGAGAACACAGCCATCTTGTAGATGCTGGGGAATTCAGCCTGAGAGGGCTGCAGGTCTGGGTCCGGGGTGAACTCAGAATGTTGGGGTGATTTGAGCAGAGTTATTTGGGTTCAGCAACACTACATTATTGTCATTTTTACAACAGTATATGGCTGACTCTACTCTGGTTTACTTTTGTTCTTTGCCTAATGTATACATTAAATTGTGGCCTGAGTAAGTATGTATAGGAAAAATGCAGATCTAGCGTTCAGCTCTCTCTGTGGTTTCAGCGGTCACCGAAGGTCTTGGAACACATGCCTCCTATAGAAGGAACCACTGTCCATCTGATTTTTCTTTCCATTAAAAATTTCTTTCTATGTTTGCTAACCTCAGGCTATAAGAATTTGATAAGAACTCTCAAAAAGCATCAAAGAGTCAGAAAAGGTCCAGACTCATTAAATAGGCATTAACAGCCTTTCTGTACCAAGAATCTAAAACAAAAGCTCCTCCCCTCCCCCCTCCCTGGGAGACCACACAGCTTGCTCTGTGGGTGGTGCTTCTACACATTCCTTCCTTGCTCCAGCTGGACTGAGGCACCATACCTGCTCACCCCTTCCCCGCTACTGCCCAGGCCTTCTCTTCTGTGCCTGTTCTGTTTGCTGCTTCTCTTGCCTCCCAACTCTCTTCCTTACAAGGCAGCCAGGCAGGGACAACAAGAAGGGTCCTGGAAAAGGTCTGCAGAAGCCCTCAGGGTCACTGAGGCTGCGACGCACCAGAGGTGATCTGCAGGACAGACTGTGACTCAGGAAGTCTGTGGGCTCAATGGTTCATTCACAAATATTCAGCCTGACAGATAACTGCCCTCGTGTGACACACCATTTTGTTGTCAGAAGGACTCAAGCTATGACCTTCAAATCCTCAGTGAAGCTGGCAGGAAGCCACAAAGAGACTTTTCACTTAGTCATTCTTCCTGTGCTTAAAGGATGCAGCCTGTGTGGGAGGGGACCTCAAGACCATGTGACAAAACAAAGCTCCTGTGGCGGGATCACACAACAGTAAGAATGCAAGACACCAACTCTGTGACAAAACCTTTCATGATGCATGTGTGCAAGTGAGTGTGCAGGTGAGGGTGCAAACAACTGTGCAAGTGAGGGTACAGGTGAGTGTAGGCCCTCAGACATTTTTTATGCTTGTCTCCAATTGTTCCCTTGAGAGCAGCAGTTCTTTTCCAGCACCCTCTCCTCACTCCTTATTTGTTTGCGCAGGAACCATAGCATTGTGGACTCTGCTTCATGCGTCCCTCGGTGCCTAGTTAAGGACATGGGGCACTCACACAGGATATTTCTGAGTGGGCCACTGCAACCAAGCTGTCCCCAGTTTCATGTTCAGTGCAAAGCTAAACTGGCCTCCAGAGGACAGAATGGCACCCAGGCAGCAACTGGGTCTAGACCTAGCTAACACAGTGGAAATAAGACTCTGGCATCGAGAAAGAAAGACGGAAGCCAAGGAATAGCACTCACACCACACTGTAGCTGCTCTTGATGTTTCCTAAGCCTCTCCAGGATGGGCACGCATTGGTGCATTTTCAAACAACTTAGTCAAGTAGCTAGCATTTAAATTCTGATCTGATTACCTGCAAAGTAAGCTTTCTTGAGCCACAGTGTATGTAGATTTTCTGTGCATATGGACATAAGAGACTGAACCCCTGAAATGGCCAACACTATCAACCTCAGTCTCCAAGCTCCCCTCACTCAGGGTCCTCTCCTCAAACCAGGGCACTAGCTGCTCCCTCCCCAACCTCGTGGTGACTGGCCACCCACTATGTCTCTGTCCTTTGAGTTCCTGTCATGATTGGCCCTGCCACACTGTTTGCACTGTTGGCACTGCCATTCATACTGTTTTGTGTGGACGGGACGGTTCTTCATGACATCCATCAGCAGGTCTATGACATCAAAGGTACTAAACACCTGAACTTCTCTGGATAACAGCTAAAGCAGTCAGTTCTTCAGTCTCTACCCAGTCAGTATAAAGCCCCTTGAAAAGAAATCACCAAATCCTCCACTAACAGAAGTGGAGCCAAAGTGGGCATCATGTACAGAATTCCCTTGTTCTCTCAACAGTCAAGCATGTGATTTGGGAAATGTGTGACAGAGAGTGCTTCCTCCTGGGACTCACAACTCAACTCAAGTGGAAGAGGGACACTAACAAATGCAACACCACACACTCAACACTTTTTCTTGCTTGTGTGACGGTACTGAAGGCTGGCATTTGCTGGGTAGCAGGCACAGTCTTCTTTACATAGATAAGCACATGGGATCACAGATGCAGGCCAAGAGCTAGCCAAAAGGCTCAGCGAGTAAAAGCACTTGCCTTGGCAGCTAACCTTAGTTTGATCCTGTATAATAATGGAAGAAGAGAACCAAGCCTACACGGGTATGTATGCTCTGACACCACATGCATGTTATAGCAGGTGTGAGAACACACACTTACACAAACAATCTCACACAGCACACTCATGTACACAAATAATAATAATAATAATAATAATAATAATAATAATAATAATGGCACTTTAAAAATCTAGGCAAGGCCAAAAGGTGGAGGAATGCTAGGTGTTGAACCTAGACCTAGGCATTCTGGCCAGGCACTGTCCACTGAGCTAAACTCCCAGCCCACAAGCCCTTGTAGAGACGATCCCAGTCAACACTCTCTCTACATCAGAATGCTTTTTTTTTTTTGGCATGATGGAGAAAAAGTAGAAAATTGAAAAAGAAACTGTGTCATGTTAAAGATGACATCAAAGAATTAAAAATAATTGGCAGGAGAGTGCCAAGAATTAACTCAGGATTCGAAGAAATGGTGACTATGCTGGTTTATGAACGAAGCTGAGGCGTTAAGAAGACCGGGATTCAAGATGAGAAAGTAAGACAGAGAATGGAGACTCAAATGACCAACTGTGAACAGAGACGGGCCTGAAAGAAAAGGACCAAGGGCATAATCAGAACAGTGACCTCAAAGTGGCCCCTGGCTATAAGGGTGCGTGGAGGATGCCATTAGGTATCTGGCTAAGGACCTTTATAAACTCACAGTTGCACAACACCAGCACCTCAATGTAGAGCAGTGTCCTCATCTTCATCTTGAATATCATCAGCAACTGCACACCCTCGGTGGTCTTGTAACTGTGCACTCCCTGGACCAGCATGGACTGCTGGCAGCACGTCCCGACCCCTGCATGCGACATCCTTTCTAGTGCTGGATTACAGCCCACAGGATGGAGACACCACGTGCTTTTTCTTTCTCCTGCTGACAGACACTGGCTTTGCCTACTTTTTTACTATTAAGGATAATAAATAATATGGAATTTATGTTTTCCTTTCTCTTGAGTATTTTCAAAGAACTGCTTTATACTTTGAAGACATGTTTAGGAGCTTTACAGAGCACCTGTTCCACTTCGCATTACCCCCAGCAATGGATGAGGGTTCTACACCTCCACAGCCACACCGGGCTGTTTGTTTGCTTCTTGCTGTTTTGTGCAGTGTCACTACACACTGCCAGGTGGGTGTGAGGCCCTACCTCCCACTGGATTTGATGGACAGTTTTAAATGACTTTCAACAGCAAGTATCTTTTCGTAGGCTTATCTGCCCTTTGCATCTTGACAAATATTCACTATAGGTCATCTGTAGGTCAACATGGAGGCTATGCCAAAGCCCATAAGACCTTAAGAGGCTGGGCCACTGACACCAGCCAACACTGCCGACCTCTCTTAAGAGGCCGGGCCACTGACATCAGCCAACACTGCCGACCTCTCTTAAGAGGCCGGGCCACTGACACCAGCCAACACTGCCGACCTGTCTTAAGAGGCCAGGCCACTGACATCAGCCAACACTGCCGACCTCTCTTGGGTGAATATACTCCAAGGAGAAGTTCTGCGTCTCATAGTAACTGATGCCAATTTCAAACTGGGCAATCTATCCATTTATTCTGAATTTTAACACTGTTTCCAGACACAGTCCTCCTTTGAACATGTAATTTACAAAGTCCTTCCCCTAGTCTAGGCTGTCACTTCGCTCTCTCAGTGTTTATGACACTAGTGTTTCACTGGGCTGTAAATCAATCCACCTATGATTTTTTTTTTTTGTCTCTGTATTTTTGGTGTCATATATAAACCACTGCCTAAGCCAAGAGGTGTGCAATTTTAGATTCTACATTTAGAACTGCCCCTTTGTCAGTGAATTTTATGTAGGAAATAAAACAGCTTTCCAGAGAAATTCTTTCACATGTGTGTTCGGTGGTTGTAGCACCAACTTCTGAAGTCATTTTTTGTTTGTTTGGTCATTGATTGGTCTTGGTGCCCTTGTCAAAAGTCAACCAACCATAAAGGGGAGGCTTCTTTCTCATTAATCCTTATGTTGACTCTTACATCAGTGCCACACCATCTTGATTACTCTGCAGAAAGTCTTCCAACTTTGATCTTCTTTTTCCAGACTGTTCTGGCTTCCCTGGGTCCCTGAATTTAGGTCAGCTTGTATGCCTCTGCAAAAAGGCATTGATGGGTTTTTCTGTGCATTAGAGGGGACAGAGCCTAGGATATCACACACACACCTCACTGTTGAGAGACACCCCCGGCCGGCCTTCAAGCTGCAGTTCTGAGGACTCTGTTCAGGGTTTGATGATAATTAAAAGAACAATGCCATCCTTTACATACTATCTGCAAACCGCTTCACCCTGAATCACTAGGGGTGTAAGAGAGGCAGAAGAGAAGCAACCTGGGACTTGGCTGACTCAATAAAGTGCTTGTCACATAACCAGAAGGATCTGAGTTCAATCAGCAGAACTGTGTACAAGCCAGGTATGGCCAGCCAAGCCTGTAACCCAAGTACTAGGGAGGTGTGCACCAGAGGAGCCTGGGAACTCACGGGCTGGCCAGCCTAGCTCAGTCTTTGAGCTCCAGGTTCAGTGAGAGACCCTGTTTCAAAACAGGTGGTAAGTAATTGAGGCAGACAGCCAACACCAACCCCTGGCTCCACAACCATCTGTGTACCTATGCATTCCCTGGCACCACACACACACACAAACAGCAGGGTAGAATACTGCTGCCATAGAATCAACTGGCTGTCTATACATTTGCCTGTCCTGAAGATTACATTCAAAATAAACCACAAAATTGCATATGGGTTTGTCTAGCCTTTTCCACACAACATCATTTCCTTTCACCCACATGTACAAATTACCACATTGGGGAGCAGCCCGTGGCATGCTGCCTAAGTAGCATCTCTCTTCATTTAACAAGAATGACCCAGCAGTTACTGCTGTTTGCTTTAGTTCTAACAATGCCTCTAGAGTTATACCTATAGACACTCAGGAAAAAAGAAAGGAGAGAGAGAGAGAGAGAGAGAGAGAGAGAGAGAGAGAGAGAGAGAGAGAGA
>NW_021621098.1:5614224-5650721 GCF_004785775.1 Grammomys surdaster
AGAGAGAGAGAGAGAGAGAGAGAGAGAGAGAGAGAGAGAGAGAGAGAACACTACTGTGCTATGTGACTTAAGTGGTAGTACTGGAAGACAGTGGTCAATGTCCTGGCAATAACTGCTGAGCAACCAGAAATGATGGATTACTAACACAAAGGAACTGTAATAGTCTATCTGCATGCCGGCCATTTCTAAAGACTAAGTCAACACATATGAACATCAGGTTTGTGTGTAAAATATGTGAAACCTCATGCGTGCATGTTACAGGCTACAAAATAACTTAAGTAAAATAGCTTAGAGATTGATTATAACTGGGATGTTATTTTTTTTAATCTTAAAATTTGATTATTTTTGTTATCTTAAAATAAAGGTATGTGAAGCTGGACAGAGGTGGCCCACACCTTTAATTACAGCTCTTGGGAAGCAGAGGCAGACAGATCTCTGTGAGTGTGTGGCCAGCCTGGTCTACAGAGCAAGTTCCAGGATAGCCAGTGGGAACTTACAGAGAAACCTTATCTCAAAAAACAAAACAAAACAAAACAAAACAAAACAAAACAAAACAAAACAAATAAAATAAAATAAAATAAAATAAAATAAAATAAAATAAAATAAAAAAATTGACTTTAATGTGTGCATGTGCATTGTGCGGCTGCGTATGTGACAAGAGGAGCTGTGTGCCACAAGTGGCACACAGAAAGACGCACTGTCACAATCAACTTACTTGTGAATCAGTATTGACCTTGCTATATTTCAAGATGACTGTAGCAACACTGCTACCAAGGCGTCTAGAAAGAGTGAGCACTGACTCTACCCTAGGACCACAGAGGATGCAGCAAACACAAGCCCATCCTCCTAGGCACACTTAGAAAGACCAGAGATGGAAACCAATTCTCCAGCCTGTCCAGAAAGCAGAAACCACATTTTATTTGAACAATGTGGGTCACTATTATCTTCTCCTGACAGTGAATTTTTGTTTTCTTTAAACCACGCAATATGCTCTCATCTCGCTTGGATTCGAGGACAGACGTGGCTGTCCATCTCCCCACATCGGATGAGATCAATAGCGCTCTCTGTTCCTCTAAGAATAAATGGCAGTCCTGTTTTTTTTTTTCCGGGTCCTTAAGGTAATTAAGAGAAGTGTGTGTAGGCCGGAGGAAAAGAAGACGACAATTAATCGAACTTGGAGAATTAGCTCTCTTCCTGCATTGCCTCTTTCCTGGTCCTATAAATAACAACATTATGTCATGATGACAGGGCATGCTGTTCACACACAAGAAGCAGGTTGCCCTTCAACAGAGGGTTCTCATAATGGGAGTGCACTGCCTTTGGCCTGAGGTCCTTCTGCCCTGGTCCCTGCTTCTCTGACCTCTGCAGGTCTCCTCTTTTCTCCATCTGTTGAATGAATCACGACAGGGATCAGTGCCCACTTCTCTGTCCCTGCCACAGTCATAAGCAAGTAGGCTAAACAGCAGCATAGACCTGGCATCTTTGGGTAGCACCAATGTAAAATTAATTTAATTTAAATAGAAGTCTAGAGTAAAAGTGTTGTAGCCACTGTTAAAAAGTCTCCTCATGCCCTACTTTCCTTTCTGCTGCTGTGTTACAGCATAGACGAAAAGCAGCTTGGGGAGGGCAGGGCTCATCTGCTCGCTCTTTCAGATCACAGTCCATTACTGAGGGGCTCAGGCAAAAATTCGAGCAGGGACATGAAGTGCAACCATACAGGAATGCCGCGTGCTTAGCCAGCCTTGTCATTAAGGAAAAGGACGGCCTGTACAGGGAGTGCTGCCACTCACAGTGGATGGGCCTTCCCACATCAATCAACAACCAAGATGACCCCGCCCCTCACAGATACGGTCACAGGCCAATATGACAATCTTGACAATTCTGCAATGGAGATTTCCTCCTAGGTCTGTGTCAAGCTGATACGTACAGCTAACCAGCACATGCTCCTCTTGATGACACCTGCAATACTGAGTCAACAAAAGGGGCAGAGCCAGCAGGGGTCAGCGTGTGAAAAGATCCTCCTATGGAGAGCTTCAGAGGCCAGAGGTAAGCATCTGGCCCTGACCTCCAGGAAGGAACTGGGATATCAGGTGCCATGAAGTAAAGGTCAGCCACCAAAGTAGTCCCTGCTGTCACTACTGGGGGTGGTGGATGTCTTCAGTGTGCCAGTAAAGGTCAGCCACCTAAGGAGTCCCTGCATCACTACCTGGGGGGTGGATGTCCCTCACTGTGCCTTACTCAGTGGGAAAAGGCTCTGGCAGGGAGTTCAAAAGACAGCAGGTCAGGGAGGCAGAACACTGCCTCTTACAAGAGACAGATCCCAACACTTCCCTGGTAGCTGCACAGGGAAGTTCCAGAAGCAAGGCACTGTCTGTGCCTCTGCCTTATCATTTCAACTATTTACTCATTCATTCATTCATTCATTCATTCATTCATTCATTCATTCATTCTTCTGTGTGTGCATGTGTGTGATGTATGTGTACATGTGCACGCACATGCAATGCAGTTGTCTGTGGAGGCCAGATGAGGGCAAAGAATCTCCGGGAGTTAGAAGTATGGGGGACCATGAGCTCCCTGATGTGGGTGCTGGGAATTTAACCCTAGTCCCCACAAAAGTAGCCAGTGCTCTTAATTACAGCATATAAGCCAATGGAGGCCCCTCAGCACCCAGCCACGACAGAGTAGAACTACATTTTCAGGAAAGAAAAAGAAAGGGGAACTCCACCCCTAACCCCAGGAGCCTGAGATAAAGGAAAAGTTTCGAGACAGAGTGGGGTGGACTCACTCAGCCACAAGCTTAAGGAATCAAATATTCACATTTCCACTATGCTTCACAATTTAATGATCAGTGTAATCTCATATTTAAGTATGACAGAGCATGCCTGTCCACCCGCCCGAGAGGCAGCTCAGGGGCAAAGGCACTTGCCCTAAGGTCTGGTAACTGGAATTGGAGAAGTGCACTCTGACCTCCTCACTTATGCCCACAGCATGCTCCCCACCCCCACATCAGGCATGTATGCATGTGAATTCCAGTATGCACACACACAAAACAGTAAGCTAAAATTTCAGCACCGAAAGCCCAGTATCTTTGGTACAGGGAGAAGGGAGAACCAGAGTCTGAGGGCTGTCTTACAGTGCTCAGATGTAAGAGCCACTTCGTGAAGGAGAACAATGACTGCAGAAGGCTTCTGTGTGACACTGTCACACTGGGATACTATAACACCAACAAAGCCAACAGGAAGGAGAAACCCAAACCACCCACACCCAGGAAGCAGTGCACAAGCAGAAAACACCCATTATGCACTGGGGCTGCTTGAGGCTGACTTCTGGCATGGAGGAACACACAGATGGAGGGCAGAGATTGTAAAGCTCCTGATTGGTTTATCTGAGAATGACTGGTAAGATGCTGGGTGGTTCTTGTAGTGAGAGCAGTCACCGTCTCTGCAACCTCTTCATTTCCCACAAATCCTCATGCCCCTGAACAAGACGAAAGACAGAGAAATGGCCCTACGCAGTCAGGGCAGGGTCTGGGTTTGGAGAGAGACACCCTGGGCTCATGTGGGGAAATCTCAGGAAGTTATCAGAAGCCCTCTTGGATGCCATTATTATCCTTTTCTGTGACCTGAAGGTGTCACCAGGAGACACATGTTCCTGGGCCAATGGCATTCTGGTACATACACAGTGCCCCTGAGCAGAAAACAGAGTCATGGTAGTCAGGAGTTCACTTGAAAAGCTGAGAAAGGCACCATACCTCTAACCGCTGGATCCGTCCCTTGAAAAACATGAAGAGGGAAGAGTTTGGGTAAGCAGACTCCTTTCTGAGAAGAATTGCCTTAGCCTCATCCAGGCCCCCCTTGTTGTCGCTGCCGTCCAAGGCAAAGAATGGGCGGACCACAGTGTGGTACCACAGCAGGGCTAATCTGCAGGAGACAGGAAGAGAGGGAGGCCTTGAGCAAGACTTCATAGAGATGGCCTCTGTTTTCAAAATAAAAGTCAGCACACACTCTTCCAAGACTGGATTTTCCCAATATTGCTATGTGATATTCCTTTACTTCTGTCTTTATCTGGGAAAATGATATATTAGAGCACGAGGTGTCAATCAACAGTCCCCTGTTCTGTGACAAGAGGAGCACACAGCAGAAGCTTTCGGCTGTATTGTTTGTTACTAACAGAAGCATCTGGATTCTATTCCTCATTCATCCTGCCCACAGAATGGAGACAGTCACCATCAATTTTTTGTCTCTTTATAACAAAAGTTTTCACATTTTTGTGGCTCCTACTGTATTTATAGAAATCAAGGTACCAGCAGCAAACACCTTTAATCCCAGCACTGGGAGGCTAGACAGGCAGACTTGCGTGTGCTCCAGGCAGCCTGGTCTACTTAGCAAGGGCCACACAGTCAGAGCCTAACAAGAACAACAACAGTGTAAGACTATAGATTTAAATGTAGAAGCCACAATCACATACTATATATAATCACTAAAATACCTGAGAAGAACAGATTAAAGGCCCTTTTCCCAGCCTTTGAAGATGTTAAGCACTATAAATAATTTAAAATTATCCAAGTTCAAGTTAGTTAAATTAGAATAAACTAGGCACACAGACAGTAGAATCATTATTGAGATCTGCTTTAATAATAACCAGCACAGGCATAGCCAGCACATCAAATACTTTCATGTGAATGTTACATCTAGTGCGCTGGTAAATGCCCTTATGGAGAACACATTAATCTGCAGAATTAATTCTAATCCCCTTTTCTGAGATAAACATAAAACAATACTAAACCATAAGCAAAAAATACCCACAAGCTACAAACTTGTTAATGATACTAATTAGCAAAAGTTGTAGACCTTTGTGACTGTGAGGGCCACAAGCTGTCCCCATGATTGTTACATGACTGTCAACCCTTCAATGCTAACATATGTAGAACTGCATCTCACTGACGTCTTCTGTGACATCGTAGAGTAGGAAAAATTTTTTTTTTTTACCAAAACAGTGTTTTGTCAGACAAACAGGACCAGCACCTGGTCAGACAGCTTAAAATAAGAACAGTGGTTGTTTTCCAGATGAAAATGTTAAGATTTCTTTCTATGTGGATGGGTATGAGCCTAGACCACTAGGTCAGCTCTAAGCCAATGAGAGATGCTTGTCTCAAGGAGCCCCTCCCTGAAGATGGCACCCAAGTTGTTCTTTGGTTTCCACACACAGGTGGATATGTACCCCTGCATACACAAACACACACACATCTACATATTTGTGCATAAACATGCATACACACAAACTTGTCGGCAAGTTTATTATACTATGTAGTGCCCATGGAGGCCAGGAGAGGGCACCAGATTCCCTGGAACTGGAGTCACACAAGGTTGTGAGCTGCTGTGTTGGTGCTGGGAATTAAACCTGAACCCTCTGTAAGAGCACCAAGCACTCTTAACTGATGAACCATGTTTCCTGTCCCCCCACCCCCAATGAAATTTTAAAATCATGTCCTTATTTTTAAGAAAACATTTTTAATCATTTTGATTTGAATGTGACTCAATTGAGAGGAATACTGGGAGACATGTAAACTACATCAAGTAACTAGAGTCACCAGAGAAGATAAGTACTCAATAGTAGCATTCTTTGTAAGGGTAAAATTTCAGAACCACACAAAATTTGACATCAAATTCAATTAAAATCAGAAATGTACATCTGAGAGACTGTGGGAAAGGCAAAAAACTTACAAAATACTGACGCTGGACAATGGGTCAGCTCACCATTTAGGACTTGGGGAAGGTAGGGGAAATGGCTCAACTGGGTAAGTATCAACTCCCCAAGAATGAGAATATAAGGTCAATCCCCAGAATCCACATACGAATATGGAGCTGGTAGCACATGCTTATAACTTCAGTGCGGGGAGGTGCCAGCAGGTCGACCAGCCTAGACCACTAGGTCAGCTCTAAGCCAATGAGAGATGCTTGTCTCAAGGAGCCTCTCTCTGAGGATGGCACCCAAGTTGTTCTTTGGGTTCCACACACAGGTGGATATGTACCCCCACATACACAAACACACACACATATATACATATTTGTGCATAAACATGCATACACATAAAAAATAAGGAACTAGCAAACAGAGGATTCTGGAGATTTAACAAGCAGTGCCTCAGTTGTCAGGCTAACAGGGTTTCCATCACCACCAGCACAGAATGCGCTCCTTGACACTGCTTGACAGGCACAGTATCAGTATCCACCAGGCAGCACTTCCCCTGAAGTCCCTTTTACAGCCTGCAGTGCAGTTACCTACTTCCAGTACTACGTTATCTACCAAAGCATTGCAATATAGCTACTCACGTAGCTAAAGGGGCCTTCATGTCCTTACTTTCGCTCGCATACGTCAGTGAAGAAAGGCCCTGTAGGCGGTCTCCAGGAAACCCCAGCAGGTTGATGATTTTGAGCAGGTTTGGGGGCACCATGGATATGCAAAGGTGAAAAAGGCCATATCCAAAGCTCACAGCACCTTTCAGTCTGCTTAGGGACTCCTCAGTCACCCCTTCGGCCACAATGTGGTTATCATTTGCAGCATCAGAAGACAAGGGCTCTTCCGTCAGCTTCTTCTGATACAGCTCCTGAAGGGCATTGATGTCCACGTAGCACTTATTGTAAATCTTCCAGGCTTTCCTAAGGATCCACCCACCTTTAATGTAGGCTATGAAGAGAAGGGGAGAGAGGGATTCAAAACCCAGCAATAGCTTTTGCATCCACGTCATGATACAGGACAATTGGCAAGAAGCTGGAAAGAAATAAAGAGCAGACGCATGAAAACATACCGTTACAGCTATCTATGAACTTCACGGAACCACACATTTACTATTTACAGGCAGCGTCCTGAGCATAAGACACGTAAGAACTATGTGGGGCTCTGCTGCTACTGCTAGCAAACTCTTCAAACACAGAGAGAGGAAGGGAGAGACAGAAGGAAGGAAAGAAGAGGGGAGGGAAGAAATATATAGGAAGGGAAAGGAGAGAGGGAAGAGGAAAAGTGAGGGGCAAGAAAGAGAGGCGAGGAGGGGAGGGGAGGGGAGGGGGGGGGGGGGGAGGGGAGGGGAGGGGAGGCGACAGGGCTCCTGCCCTGAGCCTGAGGACCCATGTGGTACTAGGGAGTACTGATTCCTACAAGCTGTCCTTCGATCCCCACAGGCTCTGGGGCATGCGTTTCCCCAAAGCCTGGCTAAATGTCTCATTATGAACGTTTGTTTGTAGCATCATATTTAGCTCAATGTAACAGAACTTTCTTCAGGGAGCCACCTCAGACACTGGTCCAGGTAAACCCAGAGAATTAGGTATCTTTTACAGATCTCTTCTTCAGGAGCCACAGTGATATTTTTTTGCCCCCACCTAGACAAATCCTGAGCTTAGGGGTGAACTACTCCATCTTATGTCTTTAACATTCTTTCTTCCCCCGGTGTAACAAGTAAAATCCTTCCTCTCTCCCTCCATCCTCATCTGGAAATTGAGAAAGGAAAACTCAGCTCTGTTTTACTTCACATTTCCCTTATTAAAATAAACAGAATCTTGATTTATGACAAGGAGACAGCATTGGAGAAGAGGGAACAGATGTGTGACAAAGCTGGGACAGAGGTAGAGAACAGTGGAAGACACGGTGAGCCACAGGTTCAAGTCCAGCCAAGGGAAAAGCTGACCGACTACAGGAACTTGGGAGGAGGGGGCCAGGCTCGGGAAGATGAACTGGAATGATCTAGATCAGCAGAGGGACACGGGAAAAGTGGGAGCAATGGGAGCCAGTGAACAGCTGCTGTTCCCATCCACACAGAACTCAGTCAACAAAGGAAAGGTGATACGCTGAATACCCCAGTCTTATAAAAATACAGGACACAACATGCTTAGGATAGCACACCGCTCCCAGGGCCTGTGGGGATAAAGTATTCATGATGCACAAACTTGAGGAGCTTTAACCAGAGCTAGTAAATTTAAAAAACAAAAACAAAAAACTGCAAGAGGTTATTGGTCAAGATTAGCAACTCAACTGCATGCAAAACAAGGCTACCAGGTAAGAAGAAGTCCACTAATTCACCTTGGTGTTGAAACAGACTCTCCAGACCTTGGCCTCCTCCCTGTTCCTAGAACCAGGCTTTTGAAAGAGGCCACTGATTATGCAGCAGGAAGGTGCCAGTGGCTTTAGGCACCTAACTCTGCAGGGGAGCGGCTCTGCTTGAGGGTGGGGGAGCTGCTCAATGACCCTACCCAGCAAAGCCTCCAAAGAGCCTCTCCTTCTATCCTGCAGAAAACACAGCTTTAAGGGCCCACAGGGCATGGGCTCCGCCAGCTCCTCTGAAGGGTCAGATATGTAGCATTCAGCCGCTGTCATCTCTCTGGGCCAGACAAGGCAGAAAGAGCAGGAAAACACAGGTATTTTTCCTACCCCATGAGGGCCAGGCATCAATCTGCAGGAGAGATAGGGAGGGGCTTCAGGAAGTCCCGCCACACACAGGAGTGGACATTCTTCCCAGGAAGAGCCTCTACTAAAAAAATGAAAGCATTTCATTATACTACACTGACCTTGGGATGAATCTTGTCATTTTCCATGGCAAGAGCATCTGCCTTAGGCCTCACTTAGCCATGTGTCCTAAGGAGGCTGGGGAGCTCCAGAATGAAGGGTCAGTCACGGACATTCCTGAGACCCAGGTAACAGAATTTGAAGAAAAAAAAAGAAAAGTGTGTGTGCATATGTGCATGTGTTTATGTGCCTATCTAAGTGTTTGCATGGGGGTGTGCATGGTTGTGTGGGGTGTGAGCACCTGCGTGTGAAGGCCAGACAACACCTTTGACATTAGTCTGGAGCTCGCTGAGTAGGTGAGACTGGGTGACCAGTGGGCCTCAGAAGTCCACCTGTGTCCAACTTACCATCACAGCTGGGAGGACTGCCCCCATACCCCCGTGCCACCATGCCCAGCGTTGCATGTGGGTTCTGGGGATACAACTCAAGTCCCCACGCTGTGGGGCAAGCGCTTTTCCCTGATGTACATTCCCAGCCCAACAATAGGTGACTTAGTTGTCACCAGCCAGCTACCTCCCCATTGTCTTCACCCACAGACAGGAGACTTCTCACGACTCACTGATCCCTGTCCCACTGGCACTGTATTTCTTGAGTAGTATCCTCCTCCCTCTTCTTCTCTTTCATTCACAGAACACACACTGACCCTGTGCTGGGGAACAGCACCAATCATGCATCAGAGACAGACAAGAAATGGATCAATTTTTGTTGTTGTTGTGTTTCATTTGTTTTGGTTTTGAGCAACCTTGCCCTGTAGCCCTGGCCAGGCTTCTACCTCAGCCTCCAAAATGCTGGGATTAGAGGCTAGCACTTAGCCCCGCGCCCCACCTGGCTCATTCTTTATAACCACAGAGGGACAGGTCCAGAGACCCTCAGCCTTCCCCATGGGTCAGAACCACCTGTGCCTGGTGTTACCTCTGTAATCCTGTCTGCTGGTCCCAGGCTTCCTGAGGTAGAATTTATGAAATCACCTCCACCCCCACCCAGTACACCAAGAGTTTCCTCAGGCTAAAATTTATGTTCCTTCATCTCTGGCCATCAGCACCTGTCATCTCAGCAGGCCAGACACCTAAGAAGTGCAGAGCAATGGGCAGGGGCTATCAGTTCCTACCCTCAGTCTTTACTGTCTAACATGGAGGTAGGTTCAGAAATAAACACATAGATCACTGGGTGACAGCTGCTCACTTGGCCACAAGAGGGTATCTGCTTCTCATCACCCAGGGCAGACTGATGAGGCCCATGAGGAAAGAGGACGGCAGCATGGGAACCACCTGACTGGGCATAAGAGGAATGCAAAGGAGCTGACGTTTTTCTAGACAGGAGGCAGTGTGAACTAAGACACAAGCTTCCAAGCGCTTTCAAAGAACCTCGAGGATCGAGCATGCAGGATGCCAGGAAGGGACGGTTCTGATCTGACACCCACGAAAGGGACTTGGCTCTATCTTGTGGGTAACGCAGGCTAGCTACGTGTTTGAAGCATCAGTGCACCATATCCTAGGCGGGACTAGTGACATTGGCAACAGGGCGCATGTCTGGGAAAGTCTGAGAAACCTTCACTGTGAGGCTACAAAGAGGTGGCACAAACAGCCAGACTGAGGGGCAGAGAGAATGTCGCAGCAGAACTCAGTGATGAAGTAGGAAGATGTGGTTGTCTCCCTGGGAAGGAAGGAAAACCAGCTGAGCAATCATAATGCTCATAAGAATACAACAGTAGACTCAGCTATCTGCAAATACCTCGTTGCATCTGCTTGACCCTTCCTTTTTAATGAGTAATTTCTGGTGTTTACAAGGCAGGATCTCAGGGCTGGAGAGATGGCCCAATGGCTAAGAATGAGCATTGCATTTTCAAAAGACTCAGCTCTGTACCTGGCCCTCAGCCCCCAGCGCCCAGCATCCATGTCAGGCCTCATTGCACCTCTAACCCCAACCCTGAGGGACCTAATGGCCTCTTCTGGCTCTGAGTGTACCTTCACTCCACATGTGCATAACTACACCCAGACACACAGAAACAAAAATAAATTAAAATTGGGTGGGGAGATGGGGAGACAGAGAGAGGGATACTCTTTTGATGGAGGGGCTGGTCCTGAACTCCGGGGCTCACGGGTTGCTCCTGGTGAAGGTAATCACCAAGTAGCTGGGATTTGTGCATCAACACACCCAGTCACCCCTGTCTCTTAAGAGACGTTTTCTTTATACTCTTTTTTTAATATTTAATTTTGAGACTAGCTGTAGCCCTAACTGTCCTGGCACTAGTCCAGACTGGCCTAGAAGTCAGAGATCTGCCTGCCTCTGCCTCCAGGGTGCTAGAGTTAAAGGTGTATGCCACCACACCTGCAGAGAGGCCGTTTCTTTTATGATTTATTTATTTATTTTATGTTTGTGAGTACAACTATAGCTGTCTTCAGACACACCAGAAGAGGGCATTGGATCCGATTACAGGTGGTTGTGAGCAGCCATGAGGTTGCTGGGAATTGAACTCAGGACCTCTGGTAGAGCAGTCTTAACCGCTGAGCCATCTCTCCAGCCCAAGAGGCATTTTCTTAATGGCTAACATGAATTCCTCACAAGAACTTGGGCATCAGAAAAAGAATGCCAAAGTGAGATGAAGAATTGTAGCCCTCCCTGAAGCATCCCCTAAGTATCGCTCACACACAGATCCAATTTGGCAGGGATGGCAGATCAGGGCGGGCGTGGGTACTTCATCTTTCCTGCCGTACAGGAGAGTCACACCATGATCCCTTACCATGTTACAGCTGTCTTGTTAGGAAGCTGCTGAGGGGGAGGGGACGGGGGCTGGGGGGTGAGTGGGAACCACAGCAAATGGTGAAAACACATTGTAAAAGAAAGATGAATGTTTGGAAGTTCAAATGTTAGATGTCAGAGTAACAGTTAAATTCCCTTTCAACTGAAGCCAAACAGAAGCAGCATCAGGTAGAAGACAGAAATGGGAACAGAAGAAAGGGAGAAAATGACTTCCAGTTTATTTCACAGGAAAAATGTCCTTGTTGTTTAAGGTTTGAGGGGAAATGTGTTTCTGAGTAGGAATTTGAACTGATTTCCACTTACTCTTCTAGTCTCTTCCTGCCTCACCCCACCATATGTAAATCCTGTCCAGTCAAGCAGCAGGTTTCTGCTGTCAGGATCCAAGAGATGTCACCAGACCAGGAACTCAGTCCCACAGCATGCAACACCAGATGCATTTGAACTCATTCTAGTCAAGAAATAAAGGCAGCAAGAGCCTGGAGAAAAGTGCGCTGTGCAGACCAGTGACAGCACAGTGTACACACTGGGAAGTCCAGTGACTGCACAGTGTACACCCCTTGTTAGACCAACGACAGCACAGTGTATGCCCTTTGCCAAGCTTGCTGTGACACCAGGCTCTCAAGAACAGCACAGAGTCCTTTCTGATACACTTGGCGCTACAGGAGTTCAAAACAATTTCCTAAGAATCTGAAATCCAAACAGGTTTGATTTCATCTTGAAGAATAATATGTACAATGTGCTGAACAAGGCACTATCATTGCCCCTGAATATCAAAGACATCAATCAGCAACTGCTCAAACAAAGCACAATTATCGAGGCTGAAGGCAGACTGTACTGCAGATTTCAGGATGAAGTGACTCAGCTCCACACATATTAGGCACCTACAGTTTCCATCTCCAAAGTAACAAATCCATAACACCCCTCAAAAGTCTAAAGTAACAAAAAAAACCCACTCCCTGACAGTGCCCACTGACCGGTGAGTGTCACTAAAAACTGTGTCCACTTACCTGACAATTCTTGCTTCACAAAGGAAAGCACAGCCAAGTAAACCTGGCAGTCGGCAATAATGATTTGCCTCTGAAGTCGATCGACCATTGAGGGGGTGGATTTCCGGGTATCAACCTGTGTTGTGAAGAGAACATCATAAATCATATTCAAGAAAAGCACAGCCTCCAAATATTTGCACAGCCCGGGACAGAGTGATTTCCCATGGAAGCTATGAAGCTTGGAGGCCACTCAAAGCCACAACCAAGTTATCCCAGAGGCTTGAGGCGGGGGTCCATGCTCCCCTCTCTCCACTCTGTCAATGATTTGTAGTCCTAGAAAATATCGTAATTTAACCTCATGTTGTAAATGATAAAAATAGAATTTATGAAAAATATTAAAAAATCAAAGAAAAAACCTAGTAAGGTATCCATCTTTTTTTTTAGATAATATAAATTTTTATTTAACGTAAAATGAAAGATATTCATGTATATTGCATTCCACACAGCAAATTCTGAAAGGCCACTTTACAGCCGTCTGTACTCAGGTGAAATAACACTGATATTAGGGTGCGACCTTTACTGTGTCTAACTGATATGCAAGGGTGAGAACACGCTACATATCCATCCATTAGTCAGAATATAACCAGAAACAAAACACTACCTCTGACTAAATCAGAAATCATACCTGAAATTTAAGAGATGTGAGTAAAAACAAGCAAAAAGTCAATTACGTTTTCAATGCTGGCCTTTGTCATATGGGTGTCTCTAAATGGAATGGAAAAGTCACCATGACACACACTCCCACCTTAATGCTAAGTGCCTCCTGAAGTGACTGCATACAGCTTCACGGTGCTGTAAGAAATGGCATGCTCCAGCACATGTCAACAGTGTATGTACAACAGGACAATCGTCTCTCCTCATTTGACTAAACTTAACACACTCCGTCATGGTCCCCATGCTCACGTCCAGCCCCAGCAGTCACTGGAACAGAAAGACATCAGTCTGTACTCCCCTTTCCTTCTGGCAATAGCATCTATGATGCAGGGTTGCCAGAGGGCTGAGAGCTCACACGTAGGAAGCTGCTTCACACACTGTAAGGCTCATCTCGGATGTTAGCAGTGTCCTGGTAGGAATGCGTGCAGACAGGCTGGGCATGGAGCGAGTTTACAGTTTACAAGAAAACAGAGACTTTGTCACCACTTGATAGTAAGTACAACACTTCTGCTGTCTGACTATGCAAACCTCCAGCAGACGATACAGCAGGGCTCAGAGCCTCAGGCAGGAGGGTACTGGAGGCAGGAGGATGACATTTAGGAAGAACCAAAGAATGAGAGACAAATAATGATTCAGAGTGATGGCTCAGCAGGTGAAAGCACTAAATGCACAAGGTGATGGGCTGAGTTCTAGATCAAGAGCCCACATAAAAGGCAGGTGTGGTAGTTCCCTCCTGTAACCCAGCTACGGCCATCACTAATGTCTGCCTGACAAAGCAGAGCAAAAGCTGGCCACTTGATGACTACAACCTACTGTTAAGTGACAGGTGTGACACATGAAACCCAAGCAGTTTGAGCAGACTGCCTCAAGAGCTTCATGTAAGTTACAGTGAATGGTGAAAGCAAATTCTAATTATGTGTATTATGATCTTTTGTGTGTTGGTGCCCATGTGTGTTCATGTATGTGTGGAGGTCAGAAGACAATGCCAGGGATGGTTCCACTTGGACACGGTCCATCTTGCCTTGTTTTTAAATATAAATTTCATTTATTTGTGTCCATGTGTGCTTGCCTATGCACATGTGTGTACACCATAGTATGCATGTAGGGGCCAGAGAGAAACTTGTGGTTACTTTTTCTCTTCTACCTTGTGAGCCCTGCCAACTGAACCCAGGTTGTCAGATTTGGCAGCAAGTGGCTTTTCTCAGTGAGGCACCTCACTACAACACCTCACTTTTTGAGACTGGTTAGGCTCGGTTGACTTCCCCAGTGCTAGGATTCCAATGCATGCCATCACACCTGGCTTTCTATGTGGGTTCAAAATCAAGTGCTCATGCACACACACAAGCATTTCACAGGTGAGCTATCTCCCAGGCTGGATTGTAAGCTTACTGAGACTTTGATTATAACCAAAGGCCAGCAACTCCTGGGGAAGTTTAGGTCAACAGCTGGATGCCAGGAACATGCCAACGTGTGACTGCTCTGTCAGTTACTGCCCTTGCCTGTTTAGTCACACCCAGGAAACCCTCACCTCAAGAGCCTCCACCACAGAGCTGTGCTACTTTCATTTCTGTGCTTGAGATAACGTAACCTAAGCAAAAGCAACTCAAGGAAGGGGGTTTACTTGATTTTCAATTCCAGGCTGCAGTCCTATGGTGAGGGGAAATGAAGGAGAGAACGCATGGCAGCTAGTCACACATCAGTCGAGCAGGAAGACACAGATGCTCCGCACTGCCTTTTTGCCTCTAGCTTTCATCTAGCTCTCCCCCACCTCATAGCTCAGTGGCCCTGCTTAGGGAATGGTTCCACCTACAATGGGCTAGATATTTTTACATATATTAAAAGCCAAGATAATCTGCCACAGACATGCCCATAGGCCAGCCTGATCTAGAGAATTCCTCGACTAAGGGTCTCTTCTCCATGATCCTAGGTGGTGGCCAGTTGGCATTTAACACTGTCACACCCACTCTAAGAACAGGCAAGAGATGGCTACAGTGACTGAAGGGGCATCTACTATTCTAAAAGAGACAGTACTTAACTAGAAGCCATGACAGATAATTAGTGTCTATTTTCAGTCATATCCTAAATTCCAAACCCAAGTCAGTGAAACATGCTCTACAGTGAACCATGCTTTACAAACAGGATGTGGTCCACAAGCAATCCACTTACATTCTTCTTGATTTTATTCTTAATTGTCTCGATTACTCCAGCCTCTTCACCTTCACACAGCTTCTCCGTGGTCTTTAAGTCATCACATGCCAACTGCATCTTCTCCTCCTCGAACGTCATCATGGCGTTCTTCCAGGGAACAGAGAAAGGACTGGTGAACCAGCAGGCATGGGGACCTCAGGCTATTACCACAAAATGCCACACTAGAAAAACAACCTCAATGATTCTCAGGTGAAAAAATTTACACTGTTACAGGACACCCAAGTCACTAAAAAACTATAATATTAGTAGAAAATAAGACTTTATATCTCAATTATTCCAGCATGAAAAAAATCTATGGTAGTGAGTATTCTTATGTTTTATACTCTTTAAAACTCAAACATAGAAGAAATTCTCTATCATTTTTGATTGACCTATTCAATTCAGTTTTTGTAACAGTACCACTTTCAAAAGTTCATTCTATCCATTGATGGATCCCTGGCTTCAAATACTGAACCAAAAATACTAGTAAAAGTTAGTAAATTCTACTAGGAAATCAGTCTTTCTAGGGACAGAACTCCTGTGGGTGGGTTTTCCTGCAAGGAAGTTACTTTGTATGATCTATAGTCACGCCTTGATGAGCACTTGTGACATGATCCCAGTACAACGGCGGGCTATCTGCTTGGTTTTTATGATGAGCACTTGTGACATGAGCCCAGTGCAACGGCAGGCTATCTGCTTGGTTTTTAAAAGTAGTCTCATGTACCCCATGTTGGTCTGGATGTCAATCTGCAGATAAAGCACACCCTGACCTCCTGCTTCTCCTGCCTCCACCAGGTACCAAAACACCTGGGAAAGAACTAAGGTCTGGGCTGAACAGGCAACAAGGGTGGGACACCCACGTCTCTGGAGGCCCTATTGGATCTGCTGGAGTCTCTGGTGTCCTAGTGTCTCCATCTTTTCAGTCTCCATTGGGTATGGCTGATGTTTAAGGTTCCTTTGGTATGATTTTAATCAGCTTTTCCATTCTCGCCAAATCAGACCTCAGTTACCTCTGCCCCAGCCATGTTCTCCTTCTAGCCATCCTTTAGGCCACTAAAATCTCAGCCTTGCTACGGTCTCACTTTCCACTCCTCCTCCCCGTTCCTCAGCCAAGAGCCTCTGCCTCCGTCTCTGTCTCGATGCCCTCTCTCATAGCCATGTGCGTACTCTGATGGTTAATCTCAACTTCAAAGTGACGAGCTCTAAAATCCCTCGGGGACAGGCCTCCGGGCAGGTCTATGGCGTATGATGTTGATGAGGTTAACTAGGGTAGGAAGACCTGCTCATTGTTGGTGGCGCCATTCCCTACGCTGGGATCCTGAACTGTCTATGAAAAGCTAAACAAAGGCATTCATCATTCCCTGATACAGTCCCAACCATTATGGACTCTAAGGTCAAACCGTTCCACAGCAAACTCTTTCTTCATTTGCTCCTGGCTTGTATTTTATCACAGTCACAGGAAAAGTAACTAAGACAGAGACAAACAGTACAATCCCCACCTAGAACAGCCTTCCCCTAGGTATGGAGCTAGAATTACTTCAAAGAGGAGGCTTAAAACCTGTGTTCCATTAAGAGAAGATCAATAGCCTAAGTGAAAACCCAGCATTGGGTGCTGGCCAAGGACCAGGCAGGCTGTCCACACACAGCCACTGGCTGCTATCTTTCTCACTCTTGAATGTAAGGTTCTCTCCCTTTAGTCTTGACTCAGTACATTTTCTCCATTATGCAATTCTACGATGATGTTTTAGGATGACGTGTATGAAAGTAGCTTATGTGACAAGCATTTCAGAGAATCACATGCATCCTCCTATACTGACCAGCCGACTGAGTAAAACCACTGTAACTTGCTTCTTTCTCTTTCAAATGTTGGAATGCTTTAGCTCAGCTTGCAAACTCATCCCCTAGGCTGCTGCTAACCTTCCTTACTGAGACCTTTCTTCTCATCACAACACAGTCTTAACCTTTGAAGGGCTTTCAGTTAGATTTTTATTCTAAAGGAAAAAAAAAGTCAAGCTGGAGAAAATATAACTTTCTAAAAATCATATATAAGCGTTTTATTTTTATACTTGGGGGAGAACATTTATCTCACAGACATTAATTAATGGGCAATAACTTTATGTTTTCTTTAACAGTGTATCTATATAGCCAGCAGCCAAGCAGGCATTACTTTATATTTGTTTTCTTGACAGCAAAATATCTCTTCTGACATCAACTTACCAAAAAGCTGACGAAGCTGGCTCCAAAACTCATTAATGGGCTATGATTTCTGTTGAGAAAACAAAAATATTTTATTGGAGGTCTCACTCTAAAAGTGTTGGGTAGAGCAGGGTATTGTTACATAGACGGCACTCCATCCACTGGACAGTACGGTGAGGAAGCTGAAGACTGAGCTACTTCTGGCTCTGCCACCAGGGACTCTCTACTCCATCTTGGAGTCTTCGAAACCAAGTGAGGTCTCAGTATGAAATTAAAAGACTAAGGAGCTGGCAGTAAATATAAAGATATAAACAGAAAGATTTACTAGACCAAAGGAAGGTGGTGATCTGATTTTAAAGTGCAAAGCAGAGTCCAAACTTCACACACACAAGGGGTGGGCATGGTGGGGCAGGCCTGCAATGCTAGTACTTGGGAGGCTGAGGCTGGGGGACCACGATGGAGGCTTACCCAAGCCAGGCATAAGCAAGATCCTGTCAATACAAACAAAACAGAGAGCACCTAACAAACATAAAGTCAGTCTTATTTGTAGAACAGATCAAAGGGTGTCTCCACTGGATATACACCCTCCAACACCTCCCTAAGACCCAGTAATTCCTGACTATGACACTCAGCCATCACCAATCTTGTAGTAAGCACAAGAGGACAGCAAGTCAGTGCAAAATGAGTCAGAAACATTCAACATAAAGTCTTCAATCCAAACTAAAACTACTACAAAATCCAGATCTCCATAAACTGTGTAAGAGGAAAACAAAGCCATGTACTCTTAAATAACAATAAAAAAGTCACTCATTTTTCACTATGCAAATACATGGCCATTATATTAACAACAACAAAAGTCATGTAACAATTTACTAGCCCATCTTCCACTAAAAATTTACATTGTACCCAACGTGAAAAGGGTTGTGTATGTGTGTGGAGTCTCTCTCTCTCTCTCTCTCTCTCTCTCTCTCTCTCTCTCTCTCTCTGTGTGTGTGTGTGTGTGTGTGTGTGTAAGAGAGAGAAAATGAGCCCTTGTATATATGAGGAATATCCTGCATGGACATGTTTGCAGGCAGTACCAAATCTGTTCTTGAGACAGACTACCACAGTCAAAATACATGTACATCTCCTTTTCTTGCAGTGGGCTATGTGAGGATGTTGTCAAGGAAGATTCCACAATTAAAATTATTTCGAATGCTAACCTCTCCTAGTACTTTTTTCTCATCTACCTTGTACTTCTGCTCACTCTATAGCTGCCTTCAGGTTGCCTGCCCAACCCTCACCACCACTTAAAAGGATGCTTAAATCAACCACAGCCACAAACAGGAAAGTCAGCTCACTTGTCAAGGACCCAAAGCAGCACTTAGACCCCTAACCTTAGCTGAGACATCTGTCCTGACTACAATGCTCGCAAAACATACGCTGTTGATTCTCGTTCCACAGCATCACCTAGAGCTTAGATGTGGTACAGGCTTCTAGACCTGTATTAACTGCATCCTGATGTCTTACACAGCAGGCATCGGAGGACCAGGTCAGTGAGGGAGTGAGGTCCCTGCTCTCAAGGACAGCATTTGATGGATTTCAGCACAGCGATGGCCACTCTGCTTCCCCATCCACTGACTGCAGTTCAGCCACTGCTGCTTTTGCTTCGTGATCTTGGCTAAAATTAGCTTCCTGAGAACCACAGGGATTAATTATCCATGGAGCCAAGTCTTGCTCCCGTTACCTCACATACTGCCTTATCATTTAAATGGAAGAAAATATGCTGGCACCCATCCAGTGGAGGTGCTTTCCCTCCTTGAGGTCCTGCCCATCCACCAGGCAGCATGAAGACATGAGGCACGAACTGCTGTCCTGTCAGTCTGTCTCCGAAGCCCTGTGAGCGGCAGGGCTCAGTCCACCCATGTTCCCTTGCTGGGTCCACTCAGCCTTTACTTCACATATTTCAAGTGACCCAACACTAACTTACTTCATCTTAAATTAACTCTGGCCCACACACATGTTCCTATACAAAACATGTCTTGGGGATTTTAAAATGCATCCAAAGATAGGATAACTACTGAAAACCCAGGGCTGAGGCAGGAAGCAGGTTCGACTGAGTTCAAGGCTAGTCACGTGAAGACCCCATGGTGGCAGGAAAGCCCCAACATTTGTTTGAAAAACAGGTATTTAGGACTGTGGACATTGGTAAAATACTTGTCTAGTATTCACGAGGCCTGAGCCCAATACCAAGCACCACAGACCATGTGATAGGGCAAACACCTGCAATCCCTCTGCACCTGGAAGTGGAGGCAGAAGGGCTGGGAGTTCAAGGTATGAGGCTAGCCTGGGCTACATAAGACCTGTCTCAAAAAATTACACACACACACACACACACACACACACCACCTTAAACATGAAAATGTATACCTAGAATGTCAGAGAGAAGTGGAAAGAGCAGAAATGGTGCTCTTGTATTTACGTTCTTCACTGAAGAGACTTTGGAGCACCCAACAGGAACTACAAGCTGTAAACAGAACTAAGCAAACCTACATGTGAATCCAAACATAGCAGTAGTTCGGGTGACATAACCTACAGACTTTAAAGAATGTTAATTTAACAGTACACTCCTCTTCTGAAATGTCCTCAGAAACGACCGTCCTCAGGGACACTACTCCACAAGTCTCAACCTGTTTCCAGGGGCCACACCCTTGCAGGACAAGTAGGTTCTGTTTTTCTAAAATAGTGGAGACACAGTTTTGTGATACAGGATGAAGTATATTAAAACCAATGACTTTATACTAATAACATTTTCCTTTGTTTTTTATTTTATGTGTATGTTTTGCCTGCATACATCCTGTCTATGTACCACATGCATGCAGTGCTTGAGAAGGCCAGAAGAGGGAGCTGATCTCATGGAACTGAAGTTATGGATGGTTATGAGGCACCATGTGTGTGCTAGGAATTGAACCCAGGTCCTTTGGAAAAGCAGCTGGTGTGTTTACCCACTAAGCCAGTTCAGAATACAAACTGCAAGAGTTCATGCAAACTCAGTGCATATTTTCAGTCTTTAGCAATGGATCTGTTTCCTAGTTCTGTCCCCTGCAAAGTCCAGAAACAATGCTCACTGCCCAGCTGTGCGCATGCCCAGAAGCCATGTGGGTAGTTAGCACCCTCCCTCAATACACTTCAGAGCACACTGTGTCTCCTCCATGAACAGCTACACTGCTTTCAGACGAGGTGTGAGAAGAGCCTGGAGTGCTGGGCTATAGCACAGAGGAAAGAATTTTAAGAGAAAAAAAAATACTATGCTCTTAAAGAAGTTCCTACTATCCAATGAAGAAAATGTTTTGCCATATTTGAGGAGAAAATGTGTGGAAACAAGTCAGTATAAGCCAAACTAATTAAACTTTTTCATTAAAAGGGTACAAAAATACCAGTTATTGTGAGCAACACTGACAGAAGCAACTTGAGAGAGAAGAAATTCATTCTGACTCATAGTCATAGATGACGTAAGTTCACATTGTAGGGAAAGGTAGAGATCAGGAGACAGAGACAGACTTGACGAGGACCAAGCTTGCTCCTTAACAGCCTGGCCTATCTAAGCTCGGCAGGCCTTAGTCCCAAAGATTCCACAGTCTCCCAAAACAATTGCACCAGCTGGAGAGCAACTGTTCAAACACCTGAGAACACATGGGAAGCATTTTACATGACAGAAGACCCTAGAAAACCAACCCATTATTTTAAAAACTGATCAAATTTAGATGGGGAGGGAGACAGTAGGCAGGGATCCTGCCTACTCTCTAAGGACTGAAGGAACTGGCTGAAGAGGGGAAGGAGCTTCTCTCAACAACCAAGACAACTGGAACACCTTTACTCTGTGAGTCCTAAAGACTCATAGACAGCAATCATGAAGACAGGACACAAGAAATTCAATACTACCCACAATGACGACAGAACGGCCAGAGCCATCCTGCAGGCGACCTCACGGTAAAGACCCTTCATTCTTCTACAACAATAAAGAGCCATACAGGGCGGGGGTGGGTTGGGGAGACAAAAATGGTTTTTAACATAAGGCTTACCAAACAATGGAAACACGGAAAAATAATTTCAGAACACAGAAAACAGCACATGTATATACATACACAGACATAAAGACACATACATAGGTATATATACACACAGAGAGACATACATATACACAGAGAGACATACATACACAGATACACACACACACACACACACACACACACAATTAGAAGGCAAGATATCAAGCTGTCCTTGACAGTAGTGATAAACCATTAATTATCTAGGAAGCCATCTGACAGGGACAGGAAGTACCTTGACTGAGAACACAGAACACTCCTAAGAGCTAAATACCAGCATGTCTGTTTTCCAATGGTGGTATTCTTAGCATTTAAAAACCTGTAATTCTTTGTTCTGAGGCTGCCTGTCCCTCAAAGCATAATAGCCAAAAGTATAGATAAGAGTGTCATAATTATTGAGTACATTTGATGCAGATGCTACAATTTATTACATTAGCCTATACAAGTTAGAAATGGGCCATGGTTGGGCTTGTTTCCCGGGAGTCCATGCTTTGGATATGTGGTCTTCACTCTGATGATGTTGAGACAGGTCCTTTAGGGGGTTCATGGTGACTGGGGAAATGACCTTGAATGAGATTCAGTTATACCTCCTGGGCCCTGGTTGATGATCCAAAGAGAACTGTGCTAGAAGGTTGAGCCTGGCCTCTGCAGTCTCTCTGCCTCCTGTCCTGCTGTGTGACCCCTGGTCCCTCTCTTGGTGTCTTCCATGGTGTGATAAAGCACAGGTGACCCTTGATGGAACTAACCTGAAGCCTATACTATGTCCCCGAACTTCTCCCTCCCGAAACTGTGAGCAAAATAAATCCGTTTTTAAGTCAGCCCACCTCAGATACTCCATTATAGTTACAAGAAGTCAATACAACATGTACAAAATTTTCCAAAGTAATAACAAAAACTTGCCCCCTCCAAGAAAAAAGATGTCTTTTGGACTGCACTGACGAAGGCTTCCTTGTATTCACCACCACAGTTTAGTTTTGAAAGTGAACTATCACACATAAGATGGGTCTGAATTTCTTTCCTCTACCACAGTGCATGCATGCCCTGTTAGTGTAGAGAGCCTGTTAAGAATACAAGGAAGCCATATGTCATCTGCCCCTGTGCTGACCAACATTTCAAGGGAAAGAAATTCTCTGAAGTTTCTCCAGGATATTCCAAACCCAACTGATAGGGGTTTGTTCTCAGAAATACAGTGGAAAGGAAACTATACAATGAACCATTTTCATGTTTAAATTAAAGTTTACTTTTATTTTGTGTGCACGAGTACTTGGGGTACAGGGTTGCAAGCATGGGAAAGTGCAAGTGTGAAGGTCAGAGGACAACTTCCTGGGTCAGTTCTCTCCTTTCCCAGTGTGAGTTCCAGGGACTGAACTTGGGTCATCAGGTGTGGTGGGACCCCCTTCTCTCCTGAGCCATGGTGCCCGCTTTACACTTAATTCTTGAAGGAATATTTCCCCACAAGATAAAAGAATAGACCTTTCAGGTAGCCCCTGGCCAGATACACCTCTTCAAATGTGATTTTACCACCCAAAGTGAACAGCTGGAAATTTTCAAGCCTTTAATTTTTTTTCCTAAAAATGTTCTGAATTCATATGTTAAATTCTTAGAAGGCTTTTTCAAAGTGACTTTTCTGCCCTCCAGGTATATGAGAGCATGAAGCCTGTGTTAGACAGGATGAAACTGGGCCCTGAATCCAGTCAGCAGATGAGTACTGTTCACCTACTCCAGGGGTGAGCCCCTAGGCCTGAGGATGGAAGAGAATGGGTTGAACTCCTCCCCTGCCGCCCTTACAGAGGGAAGTGCAGTCTCTTTCGTAACCCAGGATGTTTTAAAAACCACAGCCCAGAGGACAACTGCAGCTAACTTTATACAACCAGCAAAAAAGAAAAAAAAGGCGGGGGGAGGAGGGGAGGGGGGGTGTATATGGATGCCGCTGGACTTTGTCTTCAGAAACAGTGACTGCCATCAGAGAAAGAGAGATGTCCTATGCTCTGACTGGTATTATCAAAAAATGAGACCACGCCAGCCTGGTATTGCTGGTTTTGTGGCCATTATACAGAAATCACAAGTAATAAAAAAAAAAGGAAAGATAATTTGAACTACGTTAAAATCACCAACTTCTGTGCATCAAAGGACAGAGTCAACAGTGCCACGGCAGGCAGACCATGAACTTAAAGGGACTGGCTGCAAATCCTGTGTCTCATAAGGCCGTCATAGCCAGAGGTTAGAAAGGGCACCCATAGCTTAACAGTAGCAAAAACAAAAGCCTACCATAAGAATGACTCAAGGGACCGGGCAGTGGGGGCGCACGCCTTTAATCCCAGCACTTGGGAGGCAGAGGCAGGCAGATCTCTGAGTTCGCGGCCAGCCTGGTCTACAGAATGAGTTCCAGGACAGCCAGGGCTACACAGAGAAACCCTGTCTTGAGAAAAAACAAACAAAACAACAACAAAACAAGACAAGAATGAGTCAAGGGCTGGCAAGACAGCTCAGGTGGTAGAGGGGCTTGCTCCACAAGCCTGGCAACTCCAGTTCACTACAAAGTTGCCTCTGCTCTCTACACACATGCTATGACATGCATACCCTCAGACACACGAAGAGAGACATATACATGCACACATGCACACACACACACACACACACACACCTACTAACAAAGCATAGCAATCAAAATAAGAAGACAAAAGGACACAGGTCAAAGCACGGGCTGGAAAGCTGGCTCAGCAGTGAAGATGACCCAAGTTTGGTTTCCCGAAGCCACCTGAGGCTCAGGGCTCCATGAGTCCTAACGCACTCTTCAGCCCCTATCCAGTCTTACACTCACATGCAGAAACCCACACAAAACCTTATGTTTACAAAGTTAAAAATTAAAGGCAATGGATGTGAGGGTGATCTGGCTGCGACATCTGTCACTCCACTGCTCACCAGGGTTGATTCGGCTGATGTGCCCGGCTAGGCGGGTGTCCCCTTCCTCCCTCACCACTCCATGTGTAGCACTCCTGCACGCTTGGTTGAAGAGGATGGCCTTCTGCGCTCCCTGCTAGAACCTCCAAAAGTTAAAGTAAAATCTTTTGTTTTTAAATGAGTCAAGACCATTTCTTCAAAGAGACAGTGATGACCCAGAGGCACAGGAACAGGAACAGTGGTTGAACATCACCAACCATCAGGGAAATGCAAATGAAGACAAGACACTTCCTCACCCCATTAGGATGGCCACTAAGAACATAACAGGAAGTAGCCAGCTTGGGAGGACATGGAGGAACAAAACTCTGGTACTGAAGCAGCCAGGAGTCTGGAAGATGGTGCCAGTAACTATGGACAATGTTGGTATTCTTCAAAACAAATACCAATAGACTTGCCATTCGATGCAGAAACCCTCCCTGCCTACCCACCCCAAAATGGAAAGCAAGACTCAGAATGTATCCAAACATCCATGTTGTACAGATTGACAATGGCAGATGCACTCCAAGGGTCCACTAGGGATGAGCAGAGAAGCAAAGGGAGCACTGACACACAGCAGAACGTTCTTCTTGCTCAAAAGAGCCATTCTAAAGCATGCTATAACGTGGATGAACACTGAAGAAGACACAGGTTAAGCTGAGAAATGCTAGTTACAAAAAGACAAATGTGCCTTGATTCTTTTTACATAGGCACCCGTCATAGGCAGATCCACAGAGCGGACAATGTTGGTTACTGTGGCTGGGATCCAGGAGGAGTACAAGGGTTTGTTTAAAGGGATGGAGTTGTAGTTTTTACAAGATGGGAAGAATCCTGCAGGTTGCCTAACAAACAATATGAATGCATTTTCAACCAAACTGTACACTTACAAATGGCTGAGACGGGAGCTAGAGAGATGTGTCTGTGGTTAAGAGCACCGGCTGCTCTGTCAGAGGCCCTGGGTTAGATTCTCAGCTCCAAGTGGCAGTTCATTGTGATTCCAGTTCCAGGGGATCTGATGACCTCTTCTGACCTGATCCTCAGGCAGCAGGCATGCACACACATACCCATAGGCCAAACAACCTCACACATGAAATAACGTAAGAATGGCTAAGATAATAAAATGATGTCGTGTATATATTTTGACAGTTTGAAACTGTCTTCCTACAACAACAACAAACAAATTCATCTGTCTGCAATGGAATCATCAGATCATTATAACGAGAGAGGGGGAGAGGGAGGGAGCGGGGGGAGGGAGAGATGAGAGCGGAGAAGGGGAGAGCGGAGAAGGGGAGAGCGGAGAAGGGGAAAGGGGAGGGGAGAGAGGAGAGGGGAGAAAGGGAGAGAGGAGGACGGGGAGGGGTGAGAAAAGAGGTCAGCAGCATCCCTGGAATCCTAGCACTTGTGAGGCGGAGGCAGAGATCAGGAGTTTAATGACACCCTCTGCTACAGTTTGAGTTTGAAACCAGCCTGAACTACAAGAGACTATGTAAAAAAAAATAAAATAGTGATGGAAAATAGTTCAAGCTAAAATTGTTTAAAGTACCTTAATGAAACAGAAGAGCTGTGAACAGCATAATCCAACAGAAATGCACAGAGAAAAGCGAAAATATTTGTTTTCTGAGACAGAGATGAAGGGTGTTTTCCAGTAAATACTCGGTATTCATATAGGTGTGCACACATCTGCATGCATGTGTGTGTAACCTTAACAATCAAAGACAAAGAAGACATCACTTGAAATAGTGTGGGTGTGGAAGTGGTGGGAGGAGGAGCTAAAGGGATGGAAGGGAGAGGGGAACTAATGATCATTTTAGTTAAAAATAAATTTAAAAATGAAAATAAAATCAAAAGTGTGTGGGTGGGCAGCTGAGCATGTACAATGCCAGTGTTGCACGCACACCACGTGGACACCCCCACAGTTACTCCCCTTTCAGAAATACAAGACACCACTTATGTCAGCCTGCTAGCTCCAAACACACCTTGAGATTCAGCTGTAGCCTCTGCAACTCTCAACAGGGGAGGCCATCTACCAGGTATCAAGAGTGGCTGCTTCTGTGGGAGTGAACTGCTCACTCTGGGGCAAGCTGAGGGCCAGCTGGAGCCATCTGAGACCCAGGGCTAGCAGAACACCAGACGAAAAAAGGACAGAGAAAGACTCTGGTATGAGGTTTCACTCTAAGATACTTTATCATATTCTTTCTTTTTTTAAAAAAAATACTTATGTTAAATTCTGTGTAAACAGTTTGTCTGTGTGGGGCACACAGATGTGTGAGTGCTGATCCTGCGGGCCCAGAGGAGATGCAGATCCCTAACTGCCGGCCTACCTCTCCACTCCCTCCTTAAGGTGTTATTTTATTTTATTCTTCTAAAAAATAAAAGCAAATGATTTAGAGAGCTCTTCTTTATATGAGCTACAAGGTAATATACATGAGAACTTTATGTACACCCTTAAAATAAAATGAAAGGAAGGCGTGAGGGAAGGGGAGGACAACCAATAAGCCTTTAGTCTTACAAACACAACAAACATTTTCTTATGATTTCAACTAAGTTGCACCTTAAACAAAGTATCTGTTTTTAATGTAAAACCATTCCTTTACTAAGCTGACTCCATGACACTGTTAAGAATAATAAATGAATTTACAATAAGGAATTTGATGAGGTCAGATCTGGAAGCTGAGACAGTTGCTTTGACCACATCACAGTGTCTGTGCACCCCACCGAGCTGGCCTGCGGGTTCAGTCTGTCATGTCCTGCATCCCAAGCCGTCTGACCGCAATGGAAGGAAGCTGTTACATGCTAACACGGAGACCTCAGTCTCAATCTGAAGGTGCGGCAGCATCACTAAAGGAAGCATATGGGCAGCTCCTGTCAGAGAGCTCACCGGCACTACACATGTCCTTGCCACCCACTTCAAGACGGTCAGGGAAGGTGGAGACAGTTCCAACTGGACCATCTGTCAGATGCTCGTAGAGGAGAGCCTCCCCCATGTGCAGATGAAGAGAGGGTGCCTTGGAAGACAAGGACCCATGAGTGGACACACAGCCCTGTCAAGCTTAAGGGGGGCTTGATGAGGTCTTTCAGGCTTTGCTCTCCCCTACTTGGAGAAAGGCCCCAGAGAGAAAAATAATGGCAGCAAACATCCCCAAAGCAGTGCAGGGTCTCCATCTTCATCCCAGAGTTTAACAGAAACATGGTTTTTTTCTCATTACAGCTATTTTCAGATCCTCTGGGCCCACAAAAGGGCTCAGCAAGTCAAAGAGCTAACTGACAAGCCTGACAACTTGAGTTCTATCCCTAGGACTGACGTGTGAGGGGAGAACCGACTCCTACTAGGTGCCCTTGACCTCCACAAGCATGTTGTGGTGTGTCGCCACACCCCTAACACACAACAAATGAGAAGTAATGAAAAAGAAAGACTATAAGCCAACAGTACAAAGAAAATACCTCATTTCCTATGGCAGCTAAGAACATTCAATGTAAGGCTCACTTAAAGGATTTTCCTAACTTAATTTGTATTAGAAAAATATTCAGAGGAAAGAAAAGCCTAATTTTTTCTGAAAGCATTTGATTTAAAGCACTCCTGATACTTCCTTTACTCATGAGCATCTCTGGAGAGCTCTGGCTGGGCAGCATCGGAGACATGTCCCTTCTAAACCTTGCTGGGACTAGATGATAAAATCCTTGATGGCCACTCCACTCATTAGGCCCCATCCTCCGAGGCTGAGAGACAGGAGCACACAGTCTAACTCTGGAGCCTGCCCCACTTCACCATCCTGTCTGCTAAAAATCCATGCCCCAGTTCTGAGGAAGGATTAAAATGTCAGCGCTAGGGTTGGAAATGCACCTCAGCTGACAGAATGCTGCCTGGCATGTGCAAGGCCCTGTGCGTGATCTCCACTAGGACAAAAGCTGGCCATGACTCTGTGTACTTGCACTCCCAGTGCTCCGGAGGAGTTCCAGGTCATCCTTGGCTACACAGCGGTTTGGAGACTAACCTGGGACACATGAGGGCTGCCTCAAATAATGAAGCTAAATAAAATGATGTTAATTCCTTCCAAGCTTGATTGGAGGTGATTAAGGCCACTGGGGGACAAAAGTGGCAGTGGATTTTCTAGGGGCAGAGCCTGCCAGGGATGCCCACTGGGTACCATGAACACTATGGGAATCATCAGCCACGTTCTGACTGGACTTGCGATCCACTCCACAAGAGGGAATTCATGCCCGACTGATACAAAACCTGGTCAAAATCCCATGGATGGCACTGTCTTAGGTCTTTAGGGGACATTTACTACTGTCACTTTCTAAGCAGTGAAACTGCTTCCCCAATATGTTCACACCCATAGAGTAGCACTGCTCTTAACCTGTCAGAGAAGCTTCTTTTTGCAGTGGGAAGCAGTCAATACAGAGACTTATAACTAACTGGTCAAAGAAGAAGTGAATACTGGCTAGTCAACCTAAGTGGGCATCTATCAAATCTACCCATTCCCCAGCTGCAGGGAACGCTGGGGAAGACATGGCAGATAAGATGGAAAAACTGAGGATGGAGAGGGATGTTATAAAATGGCATGGTTATTGCATTCATGAACACCTGGTCGGTCACTACGAGGTTGAACCAGTCAGTATTCCAATAGGATGTGGGAGGAGCTCAGCAGGTTCCATCTCTAGCTGGGGACAACTGGCAACTGATGGCTGCTGGAATGAAGTGAGAAATGCTGCCTCTGGTGTATGGCCACCAGTAGGCTGCCCATGCTCCTGGTGGACGGTCCTACACTCGTGTGTGCAAGCGGCAGTAGTTGGACTCAGTGGTTCTTAAAAAAGAGGAGGAGGAGAAAGAGGAGGAAGAGAAGGAGGCCATAAAGATTGGAGGGGATGTGCTGGGTTAGGTGTGATCAAGGTCTGTTTTGTACTGGGAACAGGGAGGCTTAGAGCAGGCTGGGCAAGACAGGATGTGAGAGGCAGGACTCGGGACTTCCTCCCACAGAGGAACAGGATAGGCTAACCAGGATTGGATACTCTACTGTTACAACACCTCAATAAGATCTTTGTTTCCTCCAGACAACAGTCGTGAGCAGTGCACTCCTATAATATGCATGATGAGGGAGAATAATTGCCCATTATGTACAGTGTACAGGCATCAAATCATAAGTGCTCCACAATGCCCACCAATAGTATATGCCAACTGAAAAATTTTAAGAGCAATCATTAAGAATAATGAAGGATGATGATGTCTTGGGTTTCATTGCTATGAAGAGACACTATGACTAAGGCAATTCTTATAAAGGCAAACATTTATTTGGGGGTGGCTTACAGTTTCAGAGTTCTAGTCCATTATCATCATGGTGAGAAGCATGGCGATATGCAGGCAGACATGGTGCCAGAGGAGCAGAGAGTTCTCCATCTTGATCTAAAGGCAGCCAGGAGGAACTGGAATGTCACACTGGATGGAGCTTGAGCACAGAAGGCCTCAAAGACCACCTACATTCCTTCTGACACTCTTCCTCCAACAAGGCCACACCTATTCCTACAAGGCCACACCTCCTAATACTGCCACTCCCTATAGCCAAGTATTGAAACACATGAATCTATGGGGGCCAAACCTATTCAAACCAGATGACTATGGCAAGTTATTCCTCAAAGCCACTGGATGAACTCTAAGAAGGCAGATCTATGATCATGTCACTCAAACACTCACTTTTAAATCTCTAGTACCTCATGTGGTAGCATTAAGCTGGGCCAGAGGAAAGGCCTTGCTCTCTGGCCTAGGGCTTTGGCATACAGCATCCCCATCCAGGCCATTGGCCAAGTCCTTTCACCCCTCAATAGTTCCTGCTCAGCCTCCAGGCTTCTAACAAACACTCAGCTCCATACTTTTCCTGATCTCTAAGATGAGGGTGGGAGCCCACTCTGGGATCTCAATTCTGCTCATCCTTCAGGGCATGTCATACCAGCTTGGTGCTCATGCCAGGGTCTGGTGTGCTCTTCTTGACAAGCTAATGATGAGGGAATGAATGCAAATCCTAAGGAAAGAGTGCCTGCATCTGGTATTGGAGATGGCTCGTCATCCATCAGCCGTTAGCTGTTTCTGCATCTTTCAGTGTTGTAATATTGTTTATTGAGTAAAGATGCTAACAAAAACAGTGTCTGGCAGAGAGCAGGTACAGCATAAGGATTTACTGAAGGACAGTGATGAATAATGAATTATTTTAAGTAAACAAAAGTCCTCACTATTCTTAAGCAGCTATCCCTGAGAGGATTCCTTCTTGCCAGCCTTTGGAGCACATAAATTGCTTAAAATGATTTCCTGCCTCCCCCAAGAGCTCCCTGCCACTGTCACTCTGTAAGAACAGTCCTTATCCACTAAGCTAAATATAGCCTAAATGGGCATCACACAGCAGCTCCAGGAGCCAGTCTGCCTTTACGATGTAATTGTAAAGGCTTTAAGTTTTCAAACACATCTTAACTACATAATTGTGCACTGATAGCTGATTTGTAACTATAATTCTATAATTCAGTGGCTTACAGTACGGGTAGGTCTGATGGAACTGCCCTCACCTGTAATCCCCGAACTTAGGAGGCCGAGTTCAGGCCAGCGTGGGCAACTGCGTTTTAGGTTGACCAAGGTTACAGACAGAAACCATCTTTAAAACAAAACAAAACAAGAAAACAAAAAAAAAAACAAAAACCAACCAAACAAACAAAAAAACAACAACAAAAAAACCCAAACGCCACCAACAAAACACAATGTAAAGGTTTAAATAGTATTTTTACAAAATATATCCCACAATAGAGACAACAAACCTCCTTTTTTTTGCCTATACATAGTCAAACTCAGACTGAAAACAAACAAACCTTGCATTAAAACAACAACAAGAACAACAACAAAAAACTATCTAAGGAAAAGGAAGAGAGGCTGGAGAGGCGCCCAGTGGATAGGACGCTTGCTGCTCTCACAGAGGACAGAGTTCGGCACCCAGCACCTACATCAGCCAGCAACGTGGGCATCGCTATGTACCTGTACTTGCACATACATGTACCAGTAAAAATAAAACCTTAAAACCGATTGCAAAGCAGCCCTGGCTGCTATAAAGTAGAAGTTGACAAGGGAATGTAATCACTTCCACAACAAATGGAAAGGCACACCCAAGGAGGAAGGCATATGAACATGTCACCTCAGCCGCTCACTGTTCACATGCAACAGTGTCCTACAGGTTATTCACCACTGAACTTCAGAATGTAGCTGCAAAATATATGATGTGCTTGTTTTCCAACATTGATGGCTTATTCGTGCCACACAATTAAATCAAATCTCACATTTCTACTGAAGCAGTGGCATGATCAGATCTCCAAGTCATACATGCAGTCCATGGTATTTATCAGTGTGAACAGATGACAGAAAGACCAAAAGCACTGCCTACCAAGATAAAAATAAGCAGGCACCATCTATCCCAAGCACAGCTTAAAGAATCGTGTTCTTCCATTACTTCCCTCTACTGGCCCTGTTTTTAATATAACATTATTAATTTTCATAACATTACGTAAGGACTCTACAGCCTAGCAGTAAGCATTTCCTTCTTCAGTTGCTTTATTAATTACCCAATTAAGCTACAAGCACGCAGGGCTGGTTTTGCTCCTGCCACGATGCATGCCGCTTTCTTCTGTGTGCTCTCTGCTCTCCTGCAACAGAAATATACAAGGGATGGCAGGACAGCTCAAATACTAAAGGCCAAGCTTGACCTGAATTCACTCCCAACACCTGTGGGGTAGGAGGAAAATTACTCCTACAAGCTGCTCCCTGATTTCCATGTGTGCTGTGTGTGCTCCACAAACATCCACACAAATAATTAAAATGTAGAGAATTTTTTTAAAGAGATGGTTAAAGAAAGGAGGAGGAAGATGAAGAAAGAATGGGAAAGAGATGGAAGGGGAGAGAAAAAGAGACATAGTATCAGTCTAAGAATGACGTGTACATTGTGATTTTTCCAGAACAAGTGACAATAAGTACACATTCAGGTTAGAAAAGTTGTATATCCATAAAACCTCGTAACTTATTAGCTTCTCTAACGTTAAACTATGGTTTTAAACGAGTGCACACAATGGCAAAAGTTCGATGCACTAGAGAAGCTGGTATCTGGGGACAGCTACACATTCCAGCAAAGCATCAGGTAAAAATCAAGGCTAGGTATGGTGGTGAGTGTCAATTAATGCCATCACTCAAGCGGCAGAGGCAGGTGGGTCTGTGTAAGTTAGGGGCCAGCCTGGTTGACACAGTAAGCTCTACGCCAGCCAGGGCTATATACTGAGACACTATCTCAAAAATAAAACAATAACAACAATAACAAAAAAAGCAAAGCAAAACAAAATCTAATTATTCAAAGCAAAAAGAAAACATATTCAAATGACTTCATTCCCTGCAGACGTGTGGGAAACATTATTATTTAGCTCTGTGCGCTCAAATGTATAGCCAGAACGTCTACACTGTGAGGGTGAAAACTGATGCCAAAACTTGGAAAATCTCTTTCTTCCCTTCCCCAACCCCTGAAGTTTCTAAGAGGATACAGCAAAGAAATGGACTGCAGAACAAGTGGTTTAAGCAAAGGTGTTTACTTGATATCACATAGAGCTCCAGGAGTCAGAGTGTAATGAGTGTATTGTTACACAAATTCAGTATACTCACCTATATTATTATTTACCCACTTATTATAAAAAATAGTCATAGCTAAGGGATACTCACTCCAGAGTGTTTGAGAAGGCAGAGTTTAAAATTTTTGACCTGGTCACTGAAGTGTGATACTACCAGAAAGATAAGCTGCCTCTCAGCCTCGTGGCCGTGCTTCCTCATGTGTGAGTCTGACGGAGCTACATGCCCTGACACGGATATATAAGCAAATAATAAAGGGATGGCAATCAAAAACTTGCAATTACACTTGTTACCTGTCATTATGGCTTTTTAAAAATGCGGAACACAAAACAGTAGGCACAAAATGCTAAGCTATATAAGACAGTCAGACAAATAAACAAGAAAACTGCTGCTTATGATTAATGGCCATACAGGTGATTTCCTGCAGAGTGTTAAAGGCTCATATGCAAGTCATTGAGCTTCTCGTGCAAAGTCTCACAAATATTGTTCAAGAACCTCTATATGCCAAGGACTATTAGAGGCACTAGAATAAGGGCTCTTATGGTATTATTTTTAAATTACCTGTCACCTCATATCTGTGTATCTAACTTTCTAATTAAACTATTAAGTAAGGGCTGGAGAGATGGCTCAGAAGAGAACCCAGGACTCACATGGTAATTCACATCTATAACTTCAATTTTAGGGAATCTTATGTCCTCTTCTAGTCTCTTAGAACACAAGGCACATATGTGATACACAGACATACATGTAGGCAAAACATCCATATGGATAAAAAAGTTTTTAAATATAAAGAAAAATATTTAATATTATTTTTATATATTTAATAAAAATAATAATTAAAATTTGAACTTAAGTTTGAATAAATTTATAATTAATTTGAATAAAATTAAATTAGAGTTTGAATAAATAATGAAAATAATATATTTAATAATTTCAATTTATATATAGAAAAAATATATATAAAAAATTAAACTTGAAGTGTTGCAATGTAGTAAATAAAGTACTTTATTTATGGCAGATACCTGCAATGGTACCCACATTTAGTCTGAATTAAATATTAAAATTGTCCTGAGGTTTAACAAGGCAAATAGCCTACTGCATCCTCTCCTACTGATGACAAAATCCTAACCATAAGGAGCATATGGGACAAATTGTTCCACTTTCAGTACATGAGTCAGTCAGCAGGAACATTGCCACAGCTCGGAATATCATCACTGTGGTACCCACAACTGTAAGAGACACTGCTCACCACCCCTGCTACCAAGATAATAACCCTTGGGTAAAAGAAGTCCTCTATCAACTGACTTGACAAGTGAGATACAGAAGGAGGCCAGCACCCATGGAGAGGATGCTGAGTTCTCATGGGCCCAATCTGACAGTGACAACAGCTATCAAGGTGAAGTAAAGGGAGATTACAAGGTGCACTGAGGCAAAGCACACAGGCCAGGCTTGTGGGATTGGAGGTTCTCAGGTTCCTGTGTCTGGAAGCTCCCTAGTGGTTTGGATGTAGACCCACACAGGCTGATGTGCTGGTACACATGGTCCCAACTCGGTGGTGCTGTTTTAGGAGGCTCAGAACCTTCAGGAGGTCTGTTCTAGTCGGAGGAAGTAGGTCAGTGAGAAGAGTGATACAGGCTCCGGCCCAGCTACTCCCTCAGTTCCCGCTAGGCTTCTTGATTGATGGCAACATAGGAGTCCCACTCATGGTGGTTTGAATACAAACACACTCATGCATTTAAATGCTTGGTTGTCAGGAAGCAGCACTACAGAAGAGTTTTTAGGAGGGGTGGCCTTGTTGGAGGAAGTGTGTCACTAGGGGTGGGCTCTAAGGTCTCCAAAGCCCAGGCCAAGCTCAGGGTCACTTTCTTCCTGCTGCCTAGAGACAGGGATGTAGAACTCTTAGCTGCTTCTCCAGCACCATGTCTGCCTGAGAGACACCATGCTTCTCACCATGATTAAACCTCTGAAATTGTAAGCCAGCCTCTTAGATGCTTTCTTTTACAATGGTCATGCCCTGGTCACGGTGTCTCTTCATAGCAATAGAACAGTAACTAAGAACTGACCCAGGAAGAACCTTCCTCCTGTAAGGTGTTGCTGTCCAGTCAATCAGAAAAGTAAATACTGTATTTTCTCTACTCACACTAAATTAGAGGTGGAAACATTAGCCGTAAGACACACTTTACTGCTAAGTCACTCATCTTAAAGAGGATGCTATCCATGAGTGCTCCCCAATGCTATTCTGGCATTCATTGAAGCCTTCCAGGAGAGAGGAACTATAATTAATTTTGTTTATTTTTTCTTTTAAGTAACAAAAGAACAGAGCCTTAAGGCAGAGCTGCTTGCATTTCATGAAACACAATAGTCCTTTTATAGATTCTCACCAAGATGGAAGCCCTAGGAGCTCCACTGTGTATCAAGACCCTAAATGATGGTAATGCCTTCAAGCGATATTCTGAGTAGCAAGATCTTTCAGGTAACTGTTAGGATTTGGGGCTCAAAATGCTGGCATACAGATTTGTGTTCACTAAAATCCCAAAACACATTCATACTTCTCTCTCTCCCTCTCCCTCTTTGTCTCTCTCTGTGTGTCTCCCAGGTTGAACCTAGAATTTTCTTGCTTCAGCCTCCCATGTACTGAGTACTGGGGTGTGCCCTCCACATCTGCATAAAATACTCTGTATGCTAATGTAACCCTTTCAGCAAAGAAAAATTTAAAGACACTGATAATATTTTCTTCCCCAAAATAAAATCTTGTACATAGAGGGTTGAGCCTGTTAAGAAGCTTGTTTCCAGACGCTTGTCATAGTTTCTCAAATCTTTGGCCCTTGGCCTGTCACTGGCCTTTCTTCTCCATGCTGACTTCTCCCAGTAACACCATCTTGGGCTCCACACTAAAGAAGGGTTCCCCGGGACTGCTGAGGAACCTCCCCTGAGACTTGGGTCCATACCAAACTCATAGAAGCAGAGCTCCATAGAGACACCTTTCAGTGTGCTGATGTCTAACCAGGACCTCTAACATCCCTGAAACCATTTGCCCCTCACTAGTTGCCTTCTTCCCCTTTGCCTAGTAGGCTCTGTGGGTCAGCTCAGCAAAGGTGTAGAATTAAACAACTACCCACTTATCTCCTCCTCTAGCCATGACACATCCCTCTGTCTTTCAAATCCAGAAGAGAAAAATCTGACTTTTTTCCATGATGTCTTCTATATTATTCATTGCCTACATCCAGACTAGGCCATGCCCATACAAAAATGGATTGCACCAGCAAAACAGGCAGTAATCAGTCTCAATTAACTAACTAACTAAGTAACTAACTAACTAACTAACCAACCAACCAACCAACCATCCATCCTATGGATCCCTATCATCTCTATCGTCTTCCACTCACATGGGCTGGGAGGAGCCCTTTACTAGCCTTTCCTTGGGTGGAGGAGCCCTTTACT
>NW_021621098.1:5650731-5661390 GCF_004785775.1 Grammomys surdaster
TAGCCTTTCCTTGGGTGGAGGAGCCCTTTACTAGCCTTTCCTTGGGTTGAGTGTGACTCCAGTCAGTGTCTAGGTCTAAGAGAATGGGATAAAGAGAGATGCCATTGGGCAGATTTAACTTTAGTCATTCCTGACACTTAATGGCTTCAGTGTAATTTTCAAGTTGAAATGTAATGGATCCAAGCAGTACTGGGATTGAACCCAGGGGTATGTATACGTGTGCAGTATGCACATGTATGCTCACCCACACATATGCATGTGGAGGCAAAAGGTTGATGTTGTGTTTTTCTCTAACACACTGTACTATTTGTTTTATTTTGAGGCAGGGCTTATCGTTGAACCTGGAGTTCACTGTTCTGTTGACTGGCCAGCCAGCTAGCACCAGGATCATCCTGTTCCACCATCGCTTAATCCAGCCTTAGACTCTACCACTAGAACTGAGTTACTAACTTATAATTCTACTAACCACAGAATTGTATACCACATTAGGTCTGCACTGTAAACCTATGCCTTTTGTGCCTTCATGAATTCCCAATGCTTTAGTACACAAAATATGGCTGACTAATTGAAAATGCCCAACCTCCTAAATATCATTGGGCCTATTTTTATTTATGCGATAGGATTGCACAGAACATATTTCTTCTTGGTTAATCTTTTTACATTTCAAAATTAAAATCATGTCACATATGTAACGTGATTAAAGACAAACTGATAATCTGTAAAACACTTTATTCACAAATAATAACTTACTTATTATTTATTACTATTTATTAACAAATAATACAAATCTATTGGCAAATAATTTATTGATGGTAATAAATATAAATAATAAATTGTAAATAAGTAAATTATTATTTACAAATAATAATCTAAACACTCTGTAAAGACTTTTGAGATCTGCCACTACAGAGGAACATTGACTCTTTAACCCAAACACTCCCATGGCTAGACACATTTCTACACATACACGAAATGTTTACTGAAGCAGTAAGAGACAGCCTCAGGAAATGGTAACATCTGAATAGTTACTAGCATAGTAAGTTCTTCATACAAGCGATGAAACACTTTATCCAATAGTTAAAATAATGACAGTTCAGCCAGGAATGATAGCACATGCTTTCAATCCCAGCCCTTGTTCGGGGGGCAGAGGCAGGCACATTGCTGTGAGTTCAAGGCCAACTTGGTCTACACAATAATTTCTAGGCAGCCAGAGCTATGGCAGAGACCCTGTCTAAAACCAAACAAGCAAATAAAAAACAAAATAAAGGCAATTTACACTTGATTTATATATACCTACATTGTTAGATATCATAAATAAACATGCAAACCACAGTAGATAACCACATGTATTTTTAAAACTGAGAACCATATGGTGTCTATGATTAGAAATGTGGGGAAATCATAATACAGACAGACAAGATGCATATCAACTTAGGGCACTGTGGCTCTTGGGAGAAGAAAAGGCACACATTGCACTTGCCTGCCAGGGCAACTGTACTTGGGACATCTGGCTTCCCTAAGGTTTTGAAGGGAAATAGCAATAGATCTGAGTCTGATTCAAAGCCAGCCAGGGTGGACACTAGGCATACCAGCACTCTGGAGGCAGAGAACGGAGAAACCATGGGCTTGCTGGTCAGCTAGCTTAGCCTCATCAGGAAAGGCTAGACCAGTGAGAGGCCTTTTCTGAAAACTCAAAGTGGATACCTCAGATTGACCTCTGACCTCCACACTCACATGCACACATGTGCATTCACACACAGACAAACAAAAAATAGTACAAGGTTTAATTTTAGTTTACAATATTTCAGTAGCAAAGGCAAATCAGGAAAGCTGAAGATAAGGTATCTTACATGTCCCACCAGGCCCTGTTCCTTAAAGAGGAGGTCCAATACTCTTTACAGACTATAACACTACAGAAGAGACAACCATGGCGTTCAGTTTTCAATCTTGTTGTCTGGCAGATAGCCCTCTCAAGGCTTCTTTGGAACTGTTGACATGCCCTTGGGCCACTGTCTGGTGCATTCTCCACAGCCAGTCAGCTACCAAAGCTCTGTCAGACACAAGCTCACTGCAAGGAGGAGCCAAACAGTTCCAGAAGCCACTGTCCCCCACCCCTATGCTAACTGTTCAATGTTAATTCCATCACTGAGGGAAATAAGTTTCTATGATAATGGACAGGAGGAGAGTGCTTTTTTCAAAGTTCTAATGAGCTGTGCTTCTGGCAGAGCCAGAGGCTGGTGGCTCAGTCTGAAGCCATGGTCATTTTACTAATGTCTTATGAAAGTACATATGTAACCTGGATTTCAGAAGCAAACACTTGCAGCCATCGCTCTCCCCTAACTCCAGTCCTCATACCTCATTCTTTCTCCAATTCAACTGACTTTATTTTGCTAGTTCACTGAAAGAGAAATTTCACTGTAAGGGTCATTTTCAATTAACCATTATATAATACTTCCTACAAACTTTAGTTCCTTTTTGTGTAATTATCATATACATACAACAAGTAATTTAGAAGGCAGCCATGAAAAATATGGTACTACCATTTTCAAATGAATGTGTGCACGCGCGTGCACACACACACACAAGCACACATGCTCATAAATATACACAGAATGTGGGGGAGGAGAAATCCAGCTGGCTAATCTAGACTCTTAAGTCTCTGTATTAGCCAGTATTAGAGGGAGAGAAATAGATGCCCTTCACCTATTAAATGCTCAATCTAGTTGGCTTTCCTCCTGGATTACTGGCTAATGATCTAAGGATCATCCCCAAAAGCATTTCTGCCCATTGTCCTTTGTGGCTGCAACTACATAATTCATTGTTGACTGTCTAAACAGATACAAATTAGGGTACAAAATTTTACTGTATAAAAAATAATTGCGGGTTTTGGAATTCTTTGAAAAGGCAGATGGCTTTCAAGGTAGCTTTAGGGTTCGGTTAGGCTGAGAGGGAGACAACCGAGAGACTTGCAAAACCACTTTAGGAACCCTGATACTAAGACTCTGGGGACAATGACGGGTGTGGCTTCAGACCAAAAGCCAATTAGAAAATCTATCCTCAGACTCACAAAAGGCAGGCCTTGGCCCTACACCAAAAGTCACAATAAAAGGCTTACTGGCCCTTGTTCCATTTTTATAGTAAACCTGTTTTAACTGGCTTTGAAATGCATAAATTGCTGGTGGCCCCATCTGGGAGGAAGAGGGTCTCTAATGTGCTTTGGCACACTCAAGTTCTTTCCCAGCATCCAATGCTGGGATCACTTCTTTCCAAAGGAGTGTGCAACTACCTGGTGTAACGTGTCCTAGTTAATGACACACAGGTAATGAAACTCTAATTACTCAATGACTCAAGTTTGCCTGGCTTCCTGTGTTCCTTTTTTTCCTCCCCTTTCCCTCTCTGAGAGACAGTATCATCTAGATGGTGACCCAGATTCTGAAATCCTCCTTCCTCCTGCCCCTGACAACCCCAAATCAAATAGAAACCCAAAAGAAGTCCCACAGGTCTACTTCCTTAAGTTTTCCCACATGTCCCTGGCCCCCACCCGGGCTCTGGAAATGGCTTTTCAGTTTGTTTTCCTCCTTCTAAGCTTACATGTGCTCTACCACTAGAATTAGCTTAAAAAACAACTTAGTAAAGTATAAATTTTATCAGAAAGGTGGGTGTGGGAGTGCTCTTTTGTTAAACTATGTGGGGACTGGGACCCACCCTGCACTGTGACATCTGGCAGACTGTACCTGCTGAACTTAGAACCTGAAACCTGGAACTCGCTTTCTACAATATAGCTCTTATATCTATATTACTCTTCTACTAGAACCCATCAAAGTTCCCTACCTCCCAAGGGACAAAGCTACAAATTGGTATCTCTGCGAATAATAGGAATCCCCTAATCGACACATGTCAACTTCTTCGGTCCTTCCAATACACAGGGCCACTTCACCCCTAACAAAACACAGGCCTGGCCCCCAGGGCGCTTCCTTACTCATCTCTGGGCAGCTCCTGTATTGAACCTCTTTTCTCAAGGCTCTGGGTCCAAGTCCTGACTGACTGACTGACTGACTGACTGGACTGACTGACCAACCACAGAAAACAACTCAATTCTCCTGAGCCTCCCCTCGTTCCTCTGCTGACTGAGGCGATGACAATGGCCATCTTCCAGGTTCACAGGGAAGGGTGATGGAGAACACTCAGCAAGGAGGTCCTCTGAGAGTGCCGCTATCCATATCCTGTGGCCACCCAGTCTTGGGCATCTTGTTAAAACCACCTAAGCAGAATAACACACTCACTATTTCTCTTCTCATGATGTGACTCAAAGTCTATCCTGTGTGGATCTTTTGGGTTTTTGAAAGCACAGGATGAGTCTGATTTACTATATTTCTTCCCAGGATGGGCCAAGATGATCTTAACCCAACAGGTAGTCAGTAAATATTTAACTTATAAATAATGTTGAAGTTTCATTTTAAAAAATATACTTCTAGAGATTTTGATTTTTAAAAAACCTGTACGTACATGTTTTATCAGGAGAGTATCAATGTGCATATGAGTGAAGGGTCCAAGAAGGCTGGAAGAGGGTATCACATGCCCTGGAACTGGAGTCACATGCAGTTGTGAGCTCCTACAGATACTGACAACTCAATGTGGGTCCCTCTGCAAGAGCAGCAAGCACTCTCAACTGCTGAGCCAGCTCTCCAGGCCCCTGGGTTTGAACTGTAAGAGACAGTTGTTGCTCCTGGATGTTTGTTTATATAAGTATCCAGAAACAAAGCTAGAGTAAACACAAGTGCTAGGTTCCTTTTCCTTTTCTTTGGAAACTGTGTTGACCCCCAAGCCTGAATGCATGTGTGTGTGTGTGTGTGTGTGTGTGTGTGTTTGTGTATCACACATGAACGAAAGTCTTTTAAAAATACTGCCTTTCTTCTTGACCTAACCATCATATATAATATCTGTCTACACCAAAATGAAATGGTCCAGCTCCTCCATGACCTCCTTAACGCACCCAGTCCACAATACCCAGCCTTGGGGCCGACTACACTTGAACTTGAGTAACATTTTACATTTGTTATGAGTTTTATAGTTCAAGTGTCCACGTTATAAATTGTTAATAGAAATTGCCAGCAAACAGTATGGAGAGTGTCTAATATATGTTAGGATTAAAAAAACTGAGATACCAACTTGTACTTTTACCTAATTATACTGATTAAACACTTAAAGAATCAAATTGGCTTAAAATATACAATTTATTACACTAGTGAAAAAATTGTTTTGTGTTTTCAAGGAATACTACAAAACACTAACAGGTAGCATTACATGCAATTATATGCAAACTGCTAACAGTATCAGTGAATGACTGAAAACTCTGGTCTAGAATAAGAAACAGGATATGCACGTCTACCTTCATCACCATTCAACACAGCACTAGAAGCAGTAGCCAGAACAAAAGGGTAAGAAACAGAAATGAAAGTTATTCATTGGAAAATAATAAAGTCACTGCTATTCACAAATGATATGATGTTATATGTAGAAAAACCTAAAAATTTCACAAAACCGTTGGAACTTACAAAAATTAAACAAAATTGCAGGATATAAATAATATAAAATCAGTTTCATTTATATACGCTAACAGTAAAAATCCTTACAAAGATGTTTAGAAAGTAATCCCATTGACTTTATAACCAAAAAGATAAAAATACTTAGAAATAAACTTATCCAAGTGAAAAACTTGTTTGTAGAAATCTAGAAAATGTTGATCGGACAGAAATGAAAGAAGTTTCTAGTATATGGATGGAAAAGATGTCCCAAGTTCATGGAGTGGGAGATTTACTGTTGCTAAGATGCCAGTAACACCCAAAGCCATCAATAAACTTAACATAATCGCTGCTAAATGCCAATGACATATTTTTGCAGAAAAGAATGTATCTTAAAAGCATATAATATCTGACTCCAAATAGTCAAAACTAATTTTTACATGGACAAAGCTGAACATTACACAGTTCCTGACCCTAAATCTCCCTACGAACTAGAGTTAGCAAACAGCCAACAGCATAGAGGCAGACTATAAAACCATGGGGCAGATAAAAGCCCAGAAATAAATTCCAGGGTGTGTGATCAAATGATGTCAAGCAAGGAAGCCAAGACCATTCAACTGATGACAGAACATCTTTTTTTTTTTTTTTTTTTAAACTGAGGAGAGGGAGAGGTCCTGGAACTCATTGTCTAAGCCAGGCTGGCCTTGAAATCAGAGATCAGTCTGCCTTTGCCTCCTGAGTGCTGGGATTAAACGTATGCATCACCAGCAAAGGAAGGGTATTCTTTTCAAGAATATGTGTATAGGCTAGAGGTTAACTTCAGGTGATGCTCCTCAGGTCTAAAGTGCCAGCCTTCTTTTCTTATCTGTCTGTCTGTCTGTCTGTCTATCCATCTATCCATCCATTTATTTATTTATTTAGAAAAGTCTTCCCTGTACTGGAACTTACTGAGTGAGCTAGACTGGGCGGCTTCAGGAGCCTCGGGACCCCTGTCTGTCTGTCTCCCAGCACACAGCACCAAACCCAGCTTTTTACATGCAAGCTACCAGGGATCAAACCGAGGCCGTCATGCTTGTGTGGTAAGGGCTTACTAAGCAAGCCGTCCCCACAGCCCAACAGTGAGCATTTATTAACCACCTCAAGCACTGCCATGCTTTGCCCAACAACAATTACAAAGGAAGAGCGGCAGTCTACTACATGGGTGGAAGCCTGCCCGGCTCTACTCAGGCTCCTTTCAAGCTTTGCTTATTCATGTTCAGTTATTGCTCCATCCTGGTGCTCATTTAGAGTTGTTGCTGTATTCTGAAAGCAGTTCTGGAGGTAAAATACCAATCGCTTATTTTTTTCCAAAATAATTAACATGTATTAAAAACCTTTCAAGTACATTACCATTAGTTCTTGTTTATTCTCTGCCCTAACACATACAAGTAGAGAAGCAACTGAATTACTTCTATCTTTGAAACTTAGCACTTCGAGAGAACACTCATATTTAGTTTTCACATGTTCCAACTAACTGCAGTCCTTCCAACCAGAACTGGAAAATGATGGAGATTGGGGTCAGGAAGATGAGGTTAAGATGCTTTTCCAGAGAACCTGCATTGGATTGCCAATACCCACACGGTGGCTCACAACCGTCTGTAATTCCAGTACTAGGGAATCTGATGTGCTCTTCTGGCCTCTACAGGCACCAGGCATGCACATGGTACATAGCTACACATACAAACAAAAACGCCCATACGAACAAAATAGTAAAATTAAAGTACAATTTTAAAAAAGCAACAAAGGGCTGGAAAGACGGCTCAGTGGTTAAGAGCACTGACTCTTCTTCCAGAGGTCCTGAGTTCAATTTCCAGCAACCCCATGGTGGCTCACAACCATCTGTAATGGGATCCAACGCCCTCTTCTGGTGTGTCTGAAGATAGTGATAGTGTATTCATATACATAAAATAAATAAAATCTTTTTAAAAATAAATAAGAAATAAACAAGCAACAAAACTGATCAAGGTATTTTTACTATTTTTATCTTTCAGGTAAATATGTGGCAATAACTTACAAATTGTACCAGTGTAAAGTAGTTCCTTGGGGCAAAGTCTGAGCTCTGTAGGTGTCTGCACCTCACTGAGACGGTACACATTTCTTGTAGAGCATCTTAGGAGATCATGGATCATGAAAATTTTATCTGTGCTTACTTCATTATTCTAAAAATTCCTCCACCACAATCTCCTAGACTTTAATAGCTCTATGATGAGTTTCTGTTGTTTTGCAACTTAAAAATATTTTACTCAGAGGAAAGCTCCTCTGTTTCATTATCTTCTCTCAAAAGCTCATTCCAGGCCCAAGACGTGAGAGGGACCATGCAGCCCCTCCCTGTCCTCCTCTCGTGATACTTCACCAGTGACTGTTCCAGAACAAGAAAGAACGAACCTCTAAACTGTCTCTGCAGGCCCAACTTCAACCAAGCTCCTTGAGCTGACCACGTCTGCTTCCGTGGTCCCGTCTCTCATTTCACTGGTCTATTTTTCTGTGTTATTTCAAGAGTGTGATTTCTAGCTCACTTTGCAATCTTCATAATTCAGGCTACTAAGGGTATCATCAATCATCAGTGTGGAAATAACAACAAAAAAACCTGGATCGCATCCGTGGCTGACAGCTGAAGCGAATGACACTTCAGATGTCAACAAAACTCTTTCTCTGAGCAATTAAACGAATGTGAAACGGACTGTGATGTGATTATTCCCAACCAGTGTGGGTCTCCAGGCAGCTCCATTCTGGAGTCCTGTCCCACCGCATGGATCTGATGAACTCAAGTCTTCTTCAGGTTGACTTCAACCAGAGAAGGTGAGTGGGATTTGCAAGACAGACAGTATCAAGTTTATTTCTTGACATTCCAGCCATTTCCCTGACAAAGCATAATTTGAGATTTTGCAATTCACTGCTCAGAATGAGGGATGTGAAAAAGCCACTCAAAGCCTTTCAGTGACTCATCCTACTGGGAACAACCCTAAAGAGGCCACACAGCACAGAGTTTACTTTAATCAACTGCTTTAGTAAGGAGTCTCCATCACGTAGCAAATTCAACTTGAATGCGAAATGTTGTGTTACCCCCAAATCATGTTAGAACTGTACTAAAAAGCCTTACTAATGATGAGATCAAGGGATAAGGCTTTTCAAATCCATGTGTCCTTGGTGGTAATCTTATGGTTAGCTTTACATTAAGTAAAGCACAGGGGAGCATGGCACAGAGGCGAGGTGGGACACAGCCCTACAGCAGACATAGTATTCCTGTGGTGAGACACGCCCTGAGTCTTCACTCACTGGGAGTGAGAAGTCTCGGGCTCAGACACAGATCTTTCCAGAAACTCTCCACGCAGCAAGGAATCTTATGTGCAAGGGTACCTGTGAGAACAGGGAGCTGGCATGCAGCTGTCATCACACTAAGTGACAGCAGAGGATCACTCTGTACTACGGGACCCTGCCATTACAGAGAGTCACCGCCAGGCCTCCTGTACTATCCCCAACATGAGAAAATGGCCTTTAAGGCTAGTAACTTTTAGGCAACTGTGCCCTCCTTTCTGGAGATGTGGACCTTTTAGTTTTAAAAGCTTGTGTTTTAATTTGTATAATGGCCATCTTAAAAAGCTTACTGGATCCCTGGGAAGGACATGGGTAAGTCAGTACCCTGAGGTTCAAAGCTGACAAGACTTGAGTAACAATAGGTTAGAGAATCCAGGCTTCTGAAACAGACCTTAAGGCTAGCAAGGCCCAGGGCCTGCAGTTTAGTCCTGCACTAGGTAACAAGGAAGGAGGGTCCCTTGGTGGCTCTGCATGTACACAGGAAGGGATAGGAGAACTGGGGCTGGTGATGCTTCTAGGAACTATTTGGGACCTAGAAGTAGCATGTGTGTGACCAGGAAAAACTGGTACTTCAGATGACTAACCTGTGTGAATTAACTCGGGGATCTTCATGCCCCAGGGAAACCTGTACCTGGGACCACAGACGGAGCTAAGGTTCTGCATCCTCCAATGGTACACAGACACAGCTTCAGCTTGTGCAGACTCTCCTGCTTCTGCAGCCTGTTAGTGAAGACCAAACGCTGTGCTGGTCTTCACAGCTCTGGCCTCACTATAGACAAGGAAGCCTGTCCTGAACATCCCAGTCCCGGTGTTTCATGAAGGCTCTAAGAAACCTGTGGGACCGCTGGAATTGACCCAAGTTATCCTGACGTGTGTGAGCCCTCTATCACTGAATGTGGCAGGGCCATGGATGCATGCAATCCTGCAGAGTGTGTGCTCTCTGGACTCTGTCCCACACTGTCACATATTAGCATCTCTTGAAAATCATGAAAATATAAAACTGCTTTGATTATCTCTTGAACCACTTTCTATTTACATAGAAATGGATATGACTGCCCCTGTTCTCAGGGAGACTGGTTCCAGGCCCTCCTGGTTAGGATGCTCAGTGTTTACAGCTAACCCATGTGCACACCCTCCATGGCCTCAAGTCACCTAGATTATCTACAGTCCTGTGCAGCCACAGCATCGCTCCATTTCTGTCAATTTAGCATAATACTTGATACATAGCAAATGCTAATTTTGTCTTCTAGAAATTTCTGGAATTCTTTTCCATCAGGTATTTTTTATCCCTGGTTGGTTTATCTCTAGGCTGTAGAAATTGTGAGTGCAGAGTCAGCCATATTCATTGCAACATTCAAAGATATGCTTTGTCACAGTTTGAAACTGTGTTCGTAACGGCACAACTGCTTGTGGTTTTAGGTGGACACACACCACAGTACTACCACCCTACATTTATGTGTATCATATGCTGGGATTTACACAGTATATTATAATCTCCTTTAATGTAGTCAACATCCCAGACATTACTGAAGACATGAAATACTGAACACCAATAAGTGCAATTATTTGATCTTCTTCTTCTTCTTCTTCTTCTTCTTCTTCTTCTTCTTCTTCTTCTTCTTCTTCTTCTTCTTCCTCTCCCTCCTCCTTCCTCCCTCCTCCCTCCTCCCTCCTCCCTCCTCCCTCCTCCCTCTCCCTCCTCCCTCCTCCCTCCTCCCTCCTCCCTCTCCCTCTCCCTCTCCCTCTCCCTCTCCCTCTCCCTCTCCCTCTCCCTCTCCCTCTA
>NW_021621098.1:5661490-5677646 GCF_004785775.1 Grammomys surdaster
CTCCCTCTCCCTCTCCCTCTCCCTCTCCCTCTCCCTCTCCTTCTCCCTCTCCTTCTCCCTCTCCCTCTTCTCCTTCTTCTTCTGGTCAAGTTCTAAAGTGTTTGTAGCAATTTTGTTAAGAAGACTGGGAATTGGTTGTTTTTAACAAGATTTTTATTATTTTTAATCATATGTGCTTATGTATGTGTCACTGTGTATATGTATACACATGAATGCAGGCGTCCAGAGGCCACAAAATGGTGTTGGGTTCCCTGGAGATGGAGCTATGAGTGGCTGTAGTAACCTCACATGGGTACACACTCTTAACCACTGAGCCATCTCTCCAGCCCCTGGTTCTTATTTTTTAACTTTACTCAGATACTGATAACGCCCAGCTGCCTTGCAAAACCCTTGCAATTCATTGTCTAACCCTGAATGCCTAGTATGGGAAGGTGTCGATAGCCTTGACTGAAGGTGGGGTTTCAAGACACAAAGCATTAGCTAAGACATTGGTCAGGGAATAGCCTGCTCTTCAACAGGAACTTGATGATTTTGACACTTCCCTGACAAGGGCAGCCTGGCCCATGCCAACACACCCTGCTCCTTGGTTCCCTCCCTTGCCCAGCCTGGAGTCTCCCTCTGTTAGGGTCACTCCATTTTCTATTAACACAGAGCAAAGTGTCGCAACTTCCTGCTGTTGTAGTGCACGCCCTGCCACTCTCTACCTGTGTGCAGAAGCGTCTCAACTTTTACATCCAAATCTTCACAGTTAAGGCTTAACTACAGCTTCTGACTACACATACTCTCTTGGTGAAAGTGGGCTGAGCATTTGTGTTTAGGAATATATGTAATTTGGATTATAAATTTGTCTTACTTCTTTATACTGTAGGATATTTCACCTGCCAATCTCATTTTCAGACTACAAAGGGGGAATCATAAACTGCCTGCTATCCGAAGAGGGCACAGGTCCAGTGCTATTAAGAGCCATGGCTCTAGAAAGCCTCCATACCAGGCTCCTCCAGACACTGGATGCTTATGAAAATCAGGACAAACTTCTGGAGTCTGGGAGCTATGTGTCTGCCTACTCATGCCAGGGAGCAGAGCCCACTGCCTGAGCCTCAGAGCCCTGAAATGGCTAGATGGGGGACATGAAAGCTCTAGGGAAGGCTGGCCTTGCTGTCACAGCACAGCCACTGAGAAAACTCTGCTCCCGAGTTACACCTGCCAGGCCAGGTGCGGGGACACTCATGCTCCATTTCCAAACTGACTGGGTTTATGGGAGATAAATGCATACTGCTGCTGTGTTCCCCATGATTGTTCCCCAATCCTCCTCAGCCATGGCTGGCAAGCGGAGAGCACTGATGGAAGAGTGTAAACAGGAGCTATGCTCTGCCTGTGGGAGATAGACCTGAAGCCACAGGGCTCTTCTGGTGGGCCTCGAACTGGGTCAAGAGGCATGCCTACCACAGGTGAGCAATGGGGGTTGTACAGAGCTCCCAAAGGCACTGTGCCCTGTCCAGGAAAGGAGGCTTGCTGTTATTGCTGTTACTTATCAACTTAAATTTGTGTGTGTGTATGTGTGTGTGTGTGTATGAGTATGTGTGTATATGAGTATGTGTATTAGTGTCTGTGTATTAGTGTCTGTGTGTGAGTGTATGTGTGGGTGTGTATGCATGTGTATAATTTAATTATAATTATTAAATAAAATTATAATATATTAAATAATTTTAAAAATTAGACAAATAGATTAACAAAATTATTAATTTTATAATAACTAAATATGTCACAGCATGTTTGTAGAAGTCTGAGGACAATTTTTGGGGGGTTGGTCCTTTCCTTCCAACTTGATGTGGATTCCAGGAATCAAGCCTGTGTCATCAGTCTTGTGCAACAAGCACATCTATCTACCTTCTGTGCTACCTCAGGGATCTGCTCTGGCTGTTGTTGCCTTCCAGTATTCAGTCATTTATTGAAAGGTAAGAACACACATCCAGTGATCTCTGGCAACTTTTGAGTGAGGGTTGCTGTCTTCATTATCTTAATTTCTATGGTGCTTATATTTTTGGTTGTGAGCCTAGCTTTAACAGCTGAGTTATCTCTCCAGCCCACATCTTAGCATATCCCAGAGCCACAAGGTTACAGTCTGGTTGTTCCTGAGGCTCCCTGCCTCCATCTGTAATGGCGGAGACAGGACACAGTCAACTCTCTTTACCCTGCTCCGCTGTACCACATGCATAGAGTCTGGGGTCCTGATGAAGGAACACTACAGAGAGGATCTTTGCAAGGAGCTACTAAGTAGAACAGACCAACCGGGCCATGGGCTCTTTACAGAAGCCTTATAGAGGGACAGAGAAGAGGCCTGAGGAAACAGGCTTGCTGCTAACACAGGTTTGCCAGAGGGATGAGAAGGTGCTTGGTAGGGAGGTACTTTTAATACTTCTCAAGCCTCACAAAACTCCAATACGACAGGACCTGTATGCACAGAAAGCCTCTATGACCAAAGTCTTTTCCTACAGACAAGAGGTAAGGATGCCAGTGCAACATGGTGAAGGATAAAGGTAAGGACAGGGCCTGAGAGATAGTTCAGGTAGAGGAGCTTGCTGCCAAGCCTGAAGTCCTGAGTTCAATCCCAGAGACCCAAACAACAAAACCAACTCCAAAAGCAAATGCCTGATGACCTTTGACATACACAGACACAAATAGGTGTGTAATTTAATTATAATAAATATAATAAAATTACAATAAGTTAAATAATTTAATAAAATAGACATGTAGATTAACAAAATTATTTTATAATAATAAAATTTTAAACATAATAAAATGAGAAGATATAGTAAGGTAAGGATGGCAGCCAAGCGACCACAGCAAAGCCCACGACAGGCTGGGTAATGCCAGCTACTCTAGTGCATGGGAGGGGTAGGGGCAGTGGGAGGAAGGCTGAGAAACGGGCCAGAGCACAGGAGGTCTTACAGCAGCCGCGACTTGGTTGTTTGGGGAGGAGTTCCCGGGTGGCAGGAAGCGGTTCACGTACTGCCTGAAGAGCTCACCCCAACAACAGATTTCTTGAGTGGACTCTCTTCTGTAACTTTTACAGGCTCGGCAGTTGACAGTAAGTACTGTCCTTGTTCAAGAACCAAGTTTGGTATCCAGCATCTAGGTCATGAAGCTCCTTACTACCTGCAATTCCAATTCTAGGGGAATCTGATGCCCTCTCCTGGCCTCTGTGGGCAACTGCACTCACATGTGCACATACCCACCCACATATATACTCAACTAAAAACTAAAACTAATCTCAAAAAATGGACTAGGAAAGTCTCCACAGTGCACAATTTCTAACTTTCTTAGCCTCATCAAAGCTCCATTAACATCACACAGATTCCCCCCACTGAGCTGGAGGAAGAGTGTTATCTAATGAAAGTAGCCATTAACACAGTGGAAGGGGCTCAAGAGGATACACACTTTCTGGAGGTACATCCTTAACTGTGAATCAGGACACGTGAGTGTGTGCACATATGCATGTGTGCCTGAATGTACCCATGCCACGACCTAAGGTTTGGGGGTGAGTACTTATGAGGGATTATTAATTTCCTCTAGACCCTTCCATTATTCGATGGGCAAATATATTTTTTAAAAGAATTCTACTTCAGCTAAATGAATTCTGAAGGAATATTTAATCAAGACGCTTTCATAAATTACATCAGGAAATCAAGATGAGCCTATTGGCAGCCACACCACTGAGGGGAAGAAGACAGAAGAATCAACAGATGGACTTCCTTCATTAACCTCACACTACTTTTGCTTTCATCTCTGCATCTCTGGATTTCTGGATTTCTTCACAGACTCTAGAAGCAATGCTGAGCTACCCTGAACATCAAGACCATCCTCTCAGCTCCCTGCTGTGCAGTGATCTGACACAGAGTTGGGCAGGGAAGAAGCCTGGACCCTACCAGCCTGACATCGCCTACTTTGAATTTTCCCAAGAATGTGTATGGTTTGTACTGAGGTCAACAGATGTGAGGAAGGCTAGCACTATGGTCTCTTTCACACATTCCTTTTGCTGAAATTGTGATGTACAAGCAGCTCCAGGCCAGCGATGATCACACGAGTGTGGCTGTGTCCAATGAAACTATATTTGCAAAGACAGACAGTAAGCCAGAATTGGCCTGTAGGCTATCCTTTCCCAATCCCTGAATAACAGCAAACAATCTCCATAGCGATAATCCTAGTTACACAGTCAATGTGCGCTCAAATACAGCCACACCATACCTGACTCCATAGGATGTTCTATACCTTTGCTGAACAGTTTAGGATCTGCCCATGCATTACACATATGTACACACAAACACACAAATATCACAAAATTTTCTTTTACTTTTTGCCATTTTATAATTTAAAATGGAAAAGGAAAACAGAATTCCTAATCTCATCCATCTCTTCTCTCTCCATCAACTCCTTACTTAGCTGTGCATGTGTATCACTGGTGAATGTTTAATGACCCATGCACACTCTATTTGCCATGCTGTGGACTGAATGAAGAATGCTATCCATCCTCAGCATATTCTTTAATATGCTTATTATTTCCGTGATACCCACACCCAGAATCTGGTAGCAATACTGTCTCAGTAAGACCTATAAATGCCAAAAAAAAAAAAAAATGCCAAGAGAGGGCTGGGAGTAGTTCAGTTGGTAGAATGGCTTCCTGGGGTGCATGGAGCCCTAAGTTTGATCTCCAGGACTATATAAACTGGACATGGTGGGGTGTGCTTGTTACCTCACTACTCAGGAGGGACACGGATAGATCAGAAGTACTTGCTCTGTTACATAGCAAGTCTAAAGCTAGCCTAGGCTACATGAGACCTTGTCCAAAAAATAAATTAATTAAAAAGATGACAAGCAGGAGATGTGCTGGTACCATTAGGGGAGGAAGGAGGCTAAACATCCGGTAAGTTCTATGGAAATGACAAAGGTCATTGGAGCTCCTCATGTCCCTGGTCATCCTCAGCTTCATGTCTGCCCCCTTTCCTACCAGCCCTGATTAAAAACCCTTCAGGACAAAATTAGGAAATGACTGTGTGACATCAGGACCCAGGAGCCCCAAGGAGCTGATTATGGACATGACATCACAAACACACAATGTCTCAGGGACAGTGAGTTGATGCCTAACCCTAAGAGAAAGCACTGGCTCACATGCAACATGACCAGAGAGGGGAGAGGAAGAAGCAAAGACAGAATAAACTACCCATGCAACGTCAGCTGCTGCTCACTCCACTACAGCTTCGCTCCATGTCTGCCCCTAGCTGGGCATCTACCCATCTCCTCTCCCAGACTCGGCTTAAACCACGCCATCTCTCACCTCTCCTTCTATCTTCCCCCAGCTCCTCTCCTTCAACTGGCTTACTCTTGCCTCAGCATCAAGTTCAAACAGTGTTTCCTCTGTAAAATGGCCTCTGACTGGGCTCAGCACAGTCCACCTACTGGTGTGCACTCCGATGACCTGGGAGTGAGTGGGTTTGTTTCCTCGCCTCGCTGCTGAGGTCTGTGCACAGCACAACACTGAGACTCTCTCATGCACCATCACCAAGTGTGTCCTAGCATCAGCCCCAAGGTCTGAACGTGTCACAGAAGCCAACATCAGTCAGTATGTGGCCTGCTGCATAAGATCACTGAGCTCTGAGAACAGAGGCATCGTCAACTTAGAAACAAACCTCAGGCTCAAAGCTGCAAAGTTCCAGACAATCACAAAATACCCGACACAGTACTTATACAGCACTTTTCCTTGAGCTCAGTGCTATGGAGGTTCAAAGTTCAGGATCAGTTGATGCCATAGTAAGGGGTGGGGTTGAGGGTGGGGTACACAGTAGTACATGAAGGCAGGCTTTAGGAGTAGAGAGTCATATGTCATAGGTAGAAGCAGGCTTACCCCTTTTGTGACAGACTTTTCAGAACTACCAGAGGGTACCATGAGAAATAACCTCAAGCCCCCAGTGACCTAACAACATTTGACTAGGTCCCACCTCCTAAAGGTTCCCCTTCCAAAAGTGCCAAGCCTTTAACCATCTTGCAAAAGTTCCATCTCTTCCAACTAGGCCTTTAACTTCAATAGACCAGAGAGACAGGAAACATGTTCATACCACTGCACAAACCTGTTCAGGTCTCTGTGGAAACAGCTCTAAGTGCCTGGCAGTGGCTGAGCACCAAGCACAGGCATCTTGTCACTGTATGAGTACTGTCATTTGCAGAGGGAGCAGCTGTTAGCAACCTCCAACCAGGGTCTTGTTGACATCAGAAGACAGTCTCTGCTGTGCAGATATTCCTAATCCTCATAGGAACATCTAGGTTATACAATCCAGAATGGCTTTCACTGTAAGTAGTTTCTATGAAGTGGTCATTGCACAAGCAGTACCCACTGATAAAATGTCTCATCTTAATGTAGCATGAGAAAATGACCTCTAAAAATAAGTTATTTTAATGCTAGATAGACAGTGTTTCTTTGTTCATCCGAGGAGAGCATTTTACCCAAAAGGGAGCATGAAGACACTTCTTCACTCAGAAGACAGTGAGAAGGAAATTGCTAGTAATCTCATTCTCTCCTGTGTGGGTGAGCTGAACCATACGGGACACTCAAACACTGTCCGGAAGTCAATGCTGAGTTTCCAGCAGCCCATTTACTACTCTGACAGAAAAAAAAATTTAAAAAAGTTTCCTAAAGCATCACCTGACCCTTAAATGTAGTGTATGAGGTGAGTGAGCATTTCATCGGAGAGCTAGAGACTGTCAAGACGACTCAGGTGGTAAAAGTGCTTGCCACCAAGCCTGAGGATCTCAGCTTAATCTCCAGGTCCCACATGATGATACCTACCCCAGCCCCCACATACATTAAATAAATAAATAAATAAATAAATAAAACAGAAGTAATTAAATTACATATATCAGAGCTATCTGCATAAAAGGGGCCTTCTGCCCTGTGCTGAAACAGTGGTGAGGGCACAGGCACTGAGATAGCACACCTTTCCCTGTGTGATAGGTGACACCAGGTTCCACAGATTCTTGTTCATACAGGCAGGGGGAGGAAGAGAGGGAGACAGACAGACAGACAGACAGACAGACAGACAGACAGACAATGACTGTCTTCTGTATCCCAGGACGGTCTCACTATGTAACCAAAGCCAACCTCAAGCTTCTGATCCTCCTGCCCATACCCCAGCATGCTGGAATTGTACACATGCAGCACTACACCCAGTTTAAGTGGTGCTAGGAATTGAATCCAAGGCTTCATGCACAGTGGGCAAGAACTCAACTGAGCTACATCCCTGTCCCCAGCTCTCCTCCAGCTAAGTAAACAAGCAATCACACTGTGCTGCGGGTACTATCAGCACTACTTTCATTTTACAGGCAATGAAGTCGTTTTTGAGAAACTGAAACATCTGCATCTACAAAAGGACAGGACTAGGACTGGAAGCTCAGCTGCTGGAAGCCATTCCCTGGACGTTCTTCTATGCAACCGTGCTTCCCAGCATGTGGCTGAGAGTAGCACACATTGGGGGTGGGAGGAATGCAAGGTCTTTCCACATTCCAACACACCAGATGGAGCAAGGGAAAGCTGATAGGATAATACCATCAGTCATCCTGTCTTCTCTCCCTCCATCCCAACAGCAGCTTTGTAACCATGCTGGTAAATAAGGCCCGGGGCTGACTGTAACTATCTAACACACTTAGCAACGGAGGAGACTGGTGAGATCAAAGTCTGACTTAGAACAAGGTGATGGACCTGTGGATGCCATCATCTCAGGCTCTGGCTGGGGAGGACAGTGAAATGGAATGAGGGAATGTGCATGAACTTTTGCTTCACAACAAACACATAGTACAGTCTTTTTTCTACTTCATTCTCAGTTCCCACTGGAAAATGCAAGCTACATACCTCCTGGTCTTTTCTGCTACAGAAAAACTTCCATTCAAGATGCATCTCTGTGTACCCTTTAATACAGTTCCTCGTGCTGTGCTGACTCTCAACCATAAAATCATTTACACTGCTAATTCATAACTGTAATTTTGCTACTGCTATGAATTGTAATATAAATATTTTTGGAGACAGCTTTGCCAAAGGGGTTGTGACCCAGCAGGCTAGATAATGATTAGGTTTCCTGCTTCCAGTGTGACAGCAACATTACAACTTGATCTACATAGTGAGTTCCAGGCCAACCAAAGATACATAGTGAAAGCCCATCCCCCCCCCCCGAAAAAATTTAATAATTAAAACAAACCTACAAGCAAGCAATAACATAGTAAATTTTTTTAAAAAAATCTTTCATCAAAATCTTTGATAAAGCTTAAATCAAACGCACATAGTGTGTGTGTGTGTGTGCATGTGCATCCGCGTGTGTGTGTGTGTGTATGTGTGTGTGTTTTAAATACGACATTCTTAAGTTGTTCTCATTTTCAGACCATAAAGGTGAAAAGAAGTTGACTTAAAAGTAGTTTGCTGTAGGGCCAAAGTGTGGGGGTGCAAGCCTGTAGTCTTAACCCTGAGGAGGCTGAGATAGGAAGATCGAGGCTAGCCTGAGCTACAAACTGTACACTATGTCTCAAAAACAAAACAACAAAGTAAACCAGATTTGGTAGAAAGTTCCTGGTTGTAAGCTGCCTGCTTTGCTGTGGGAGTGCAGTGACTGGGCTTGTGGAAACCACCGTTCTTTAAAGTCTAAGCATTCCTCACTGACTATCACACTCTTGCTCCATCACAACTACACCGGGATTCGCTCATTTCGATCTAAACTACTCAGCTCAAGAAAGTCTGAAACGCCCGCCCTTAAACATGTTGAGGACAGCTACTAGTCATCTGACCGCCCTTCCACATTCACAGGTGAGCCAGCTTGCTTCCTGAAGCAGAACACCAGGGTGCTTTGAGTTTCCCAGGCTTCTTTAACAACAGGGCTTAGATCTTGGGCTTAATTTTTCAAAGGCAAACAAAAATTAACGCAGCACACGTGTTTCCTCTTCATTCTTCCGTATTTTAAAAAATCCCTCTATTTTCTTACTAGGTAATTCTTAATAAATCGGTTCTCCTGAAAGGCATCCGAACTCATCTTGATTTTTGAAGGATGAGGAAGAGATGGGTGATCAGAGTTTGGGCTGAAATGTTTAAGTTCCTCCACAGAGCAACAATTACACTACACTGTCTTTAAATAACAAAAGCACCAGGAATATCGAGGTATACAAAGGAAAGCGCCACACAAGGACCTGGCAAGGCTGTGCTCAGGTCACAAAGGCTGTCCTGGCAGCGCGCGAGCCAGAGTCCCAACCCTGCAAGTGCCAGGCTCGCTGCTGCCTCAATTCATCAGTCCCCTGAGCCAATGCGCGGTGGGAGACCAGGCGACAGCTCAAAAGCAGCAGAGGACACCCCTCAGAGGGCAGAAAGTGAGCCCGGACTGCGGTCGCAGGGAGGGAAGGGTCAGCGCAGCGGGGGATGGGGAGGGGAGGAGGATGGGGCTAAGACGCGGAGCAAAGGCTACAGAGAAAGCTCTGGGAAGTGAAGGGGAGCAGGGAAGAGAGCAGCGCAGGTCGCGAGATGACCACCCGGTGCGCGCAGCCTGGACAGAGAGTCGGGGGAGCCGGTGTCACCTGTATTGTTTGAAAAGCTGATCCGACTCCCTGAAGCCGTTGTTGAGAAGCATGTTGATGCCAGCCAGGGCCAGCTCCGCGTCCTGCAGGGGCGCCGCTGCCGCATCCGGGTCGCCGTCCTCCCTCCGCCGCGGCCGCTGCTGCTCGGAGCCGGCCATGAGCGCACGAGGCCCCGCGCAGGCCGAGGCGAGGTGCGGGAGGGGCTGCAGTGGCCCGCGCTCCCCGAGCCCGGCTCCGACCTGCCGGGAACCGAGCACAGCAGCCGGCAGGGGGCGGGGAGGGACGCGAAGGCGGAGCCGCCGCCGGGCTGCGGCGCGGGGAACGTGGGCGCCCGGCCGCCCCCACCCGCCGCCCGGGATTACTCAGCAGCCGCCTCGCGGCCACCCCAGCCGTTTCGGGTGTCTGCGCCCGCTTCGATCCGGGCGTCTGGAGCTGCCTCCGCTTCCTGCAGCCCCTCCAGGCCCCGGAACCGGCCCCAGAGGCCCCGAGGCTAGCGCCCAGGCTGCGGACACCCACGCGAGGCCCCAATGCTCAACCCTCCGAGATAGGATGAACCCTGGACGCACTGGGAGGGGCGGGAGAGCTTGACTCAGGGTCAGAGAACCCCTGGTCCGCTGAGACAGAGCGCGGCTGGACACCCAGGCTTGGTCCACGCGTGTCAGAACCCTTGGGAACCCAGGGCCAGTCACCCCAACTTCATCCGGATCCTAGCCAGCCCCCACCCCCCAGGCCTAAAACAGCCAATCCTCAAGCAGTTGGGCGGCGAGGGCGTGGCCTCCAGAACCTGGACCACTTGCTAGGGCCCACCACCAACATTAGATCCAAAGAGAGATAGGGACCCATATGCCACGAAGCTAAATATTTAAAAGCTAGGAAGTAAGCTGTTAGGAAGTAAGGTGTGTTCTCTTAGCACCCTGACGACTATACTTCCATGCCAGTGAAACAGAAAAGCTGTGGTTTTTATATAAGCCAATGTCAGCAAAACGCCAAGGGTGATAATTTAATCAGAGTTGGAGTCTCATTTCTGATGGTGAGCTGGTGGTTTCTGCATGCACCATTTAGACACAAAAGAGAAATCGGTTTATGGGTTTTAAAAATGTTCTCTTTAAACAATACTGTTACAACTAAGATTATGTTAATGTCAAATTGGACTATCTTCCCTGCCTAAGAGCTCATCACTTCAATTAGAAGAGACTTCCCTGCTGAAGGGCTCAAAGCCATCCATACTCAGATCTAGACATCACCCCAAATATAACATCCAACATTATAGTGAGCTAAGTACAAATTACCTCACAAATGCACCATAATTTAACCTCATCACCCACGTTAGCTTTGTTATTTGTACTATTCCTTACAAGACCATCTAACTCCTACCTCATGCCCATCCACAAAATTGAAGAGTAATGCCCGTGTGGTCAGTGCTCAGCTGTGGCCTTCTCTTTCTCCTTTCTTACAGGATCTCACTATTCTGCTCAGGCTGGCCTAGAACTCCAGGCTCAGTCACCCTGTCTGACCTTCCACCTAACTAGGACAACAGGCCCATGCCTCAAGCACAATGCTCTGTACAACTGTTGTAAAATCATGCTAATTCTTTGTTTGAGATTTACTTTGTAGTCATGACTAGCCCTGAATTCACCTGGTCTCCTGCTTCAGCCTCTGGGTTGCTGTAATTGCACATTAAGATACTATGACAGGCTAACAAATTCTTAACAAGAAATTGGAATACTAAATATTAAATACTAAAATTAAAAAATGAGTGAATGTCCACCTGGAAATGGTACTATCTAATTTAGGAATCATGTCATTCATGCTGAGACGACTTTACAAACTGACCCTTTCATTTTGGTCCCAGTTGTAAGCACTATCATTGGCGTTCAGTGCCATTCAGACTGCAACCTCATTTCTTAGTGTATTGTAATGGCATTTCCAGGGGACCTGAATGGCATCCTTGATAAGAATGGATGCTAAGGGCTGTGTGTCCATTGAGCCAGTAAAGAGACAATCCCAAATGACATAGAACCAGGATTTCTTTAATAAATTGTTTGTGTATACATTTTGATGGGCAAGCCATTAGGTCTTAGGGATGGTTCTGCCCACTAAGTCCACATGGGTCCTGGCTTCATATCATCTCTGGCACTCAGTGCTGACCAGCCTGGCCAAGGCTTTCCTTGCTCAGGCTGCCTGGATTTTGGACACGTGGAGCCATTCACCTCAAGTCCTTGCACAAGCAAGGCAACAAGAGAGGCAAGCCAAGAGGACTATGTCAGAACGGGAGACTGCTGTCCCTCTCCCACCTGGGAAGGGGACAGAGCACAGTCTTCTGTTGCATTTATAGCTGGGGAAAGGGGACAAAAAAGGATTTCAAGGAATTTGTGACACAAGTTGTATTGGGGTTGCTGCAGTTTCTAAGAAATCAGAAAGGTCAAAGTTATCCCTTGGGGCTAGTTCTATCTCAAGGGACACTCTTCAACAATTGTGATGAGATACAGAATGCAGCTGTCTTGCTCTCTAGCATAAACGGAGGGAGAATCCACAGTGTAGCACACCTTAGTAGGTTTAATCAGATACAAAATGATTTGTCTAGTTTTTGCATTATGAATAGATACTTGAAAACATCTGCTCAGCGGTAAGATATGAAGAGGATTCAGGCGCGATGGCTGGGGCTCAGCAGGAGAGATGCTCCCTATGATGACACTGGAAGTTCAATTCTCAATACTTCTCAAAGTAAAGAGGACTCAAAAGTGGCTCCCAAATCCCAAGAGGCTCAAAAGGACACCCATGCTGTACCTTCACCTAGCAGGTGGGGAATTATTACGCCTATCTTTGATAAACAATAACAGCAGTTCACAGTGATATTCAAAAGGTCATAATGTATATTATACTACATTGAAGGGGAAGGAAAATCCAGATTAGTAACACTAGCAGGATGTCTTACACTTGACAACGTGGGACTCATATACTCTGCTGCAAAGCAAAGAGTCTTCAATTCACTTGACTTCACCAAATAGGATTTATCCAAGTGCATCCTTCAGCACTTGAGGGGGTAGGAAGAGAAAGAAAGCCAGAATTGGAGGAAACTGCTCATTTCTTTTCTACAAACCCCTAACGCTATTTTGATGGCCAATGTTTGACAGTGCTGCCTCCACCCTCATTCTAGGAACGAGACTGCAAGTGTTATTTCATCACACACTGCTGTGGTAGCTTTGTTATAATAACAGAAACCCCTGACTCAGTCTGCCTTGGAGAAACAAATTTACTGGTTCATGTAAGGGTTTCCAGCATGAGGGTAGCTTCAACCCTGTGGCCAAACACCCAGTTTCCCTCCATCCCCACCTCAACCATGTGGATGCTTAGTGGCTACACCACCAGAGTGTCACTTCCTGACACTGCAGACAGATTCCTCCATTCGGTTAGCCTCCCATGATCCATGGATTTTAGCATCTCCTGGCACCAGGAGATACCTGCAACTCAGACAGAATCACATACAAAAGAGGGGATTCTGGGAAAGATGTATAGAGGGCAGTGGCTCAGTAAGAGTGTAATGACCATCACTGCCACCTTCTTCTATGAGGGAGTGTCAACAGGGCTGCTCTAATTAACATGGCAATGGCTGTTAAAATCAGAAGACAGCATTCTACAAAAGGACCTTATGAAAACCTAGGTGTTTCTGAGTCCTGTTAAAACAGTTTTTAGGAAAGCCAGCAATAGAAACTCTGTCTTTGTTTATCTTTTTATAAATTTGCAGTCAGTTCCTTAAATGTGGATTTCTAAGGAGGGTAGAAGAACACACAGCCTTTTTACTTGGCTGAAGGTGGAGGTAAAATTGGGTGAGCTGCTTGTAATCAGAAGGCAAGTCAGCTCAAGGCCCAGTATAAGAAAACTGTGTGGTAAGTTCTGATCTTTTTCTTCCCTCTAGCGAGCAGTAGCTTGCCTCTGAGCGGGGAGTGTGTGGTGACTCCGGGAGGGTCCACCTGGCTGTTTTTCTAGGAAATGCATGTCACTCAAGCAGCCCCGTGAAGTGGAGAAATGACTATAGGGCAGGAAGTCACCCCTTCCATACACCTTCTTTTGTACTGTCCCCAAATGGAATCCCTAATGAACATCAGAAAGGCTTAGCCAGTGGTTTATTGGATCTCTGTAGAATAAGGGAGTGCCAAGTGCCCTGGTGGGGACAGAGTAACATGGTTCCTGCCCCTGGGACAAGGCCCTGGTGTGAGCCTCCATGAGTATCAATGGTGGTTGTGGGTGTAAGGCTTGTTTGTATAATAATGTACATATTTTCACATCCTCCTAGGAATGTAACATTAATGACTGCATGATAATTAGAAACAGCATGAGTCCAGGAGTCAAGGGTGTGGCTTCATCTCAGCAAAATGGTCTACACTGGGACCTTCAGGACAGCCCTTAAGAATGTGGAAAAGTACTCTAAAAACATGAGTTTGAAAATATACAATTTCTCAACTATGCAAAAAATAAGGATGCAATATGAAATATATGAAGGGCTTCACGAATCTAAAAGAACAAGGCAGCTGCATTAATGAGCCAGCTTGTCAGAGAGATACAAAGGCAGGCAGATTCCTGAGTTCAAGGTCAGCCTGGGACACAGCAAGTTAGGCACAAGTGTGGTAGAAACGGTCACTTCAGGACAGCATCCCACCCAGCTAGCTTAGCATCTGTGTGTAATGGAGGCAGGCAGACCTCTGAATTATTTTGCAATGTTAAAAGAAAATGTATGCTTGCTGTTTCCTAAGAATCAAAGGGCTGGGGTCACAGGATACTGATCATAGGATAATCAAAGGGAAACCTGGAATAAATAACTAAATTGATATCTAAATAAAAACTGGTCTGCATGAGATGAGCTAGCAAAAAGTGATAGCAGTTCTTTTGAGTTTTCTCTATCGAGAGCTAAGCTGGCTGGAGATCTCTGGAGAGCAAAAACAGCTCATTGAGAATTTTTTCTTAACAGGATTTCTGACTTTGTCAGAAGATCCAATAATTTTTTATAGCGGTTTTTCTAACTTTGGTCAGAAAACTCATGAGCTATTCAGATAGCTTTTGCAATTTTTGCTAGCAGAGAGAGCTGTCTCAACCAAAGAGTTTTTTGAATAGCAAGAAGGAGCTGTCTAGAGCAGAGCAGAACACACAACACACACACACGCACACACAGACAGAGAGAGACAGAGACAGAGAGAGACAGAGACAGAGAGAGACAGAGACAGAGAGAGACAGAGAGACAGAGAGAGAGACAAAGACAGAGAGTCAGAGTCAGAGACAGAGGCAGAGGCAGATAGAGAGACATAGAGACAGAGACACACAGACAGACAGACAGACAGACAGACAGACAGACAGACAGCAGTCTGGAAAGCCATCTCAGCAGAGCCTAGGCCGCCAGCATGGGCCCACAAGCTGAGTTTTACTTGAGTTGTTCTTTTCTCCACTCCCACACACCCCTTCTCTCAGAACCCCTCTCCAAGCTGAGGCTGGTCCCTGGCAAGGGAGGAAACTGGAAGAAGCTTGTGCCCTTGCTCCAGCTGGCATAGTACCCTCCATAGCTCAATAGCTCAGGCAGGGAGAGCCCCTTTGCCAACCCTTAAATGACATGTCATTGAGGGGGAACAGTGTTCCTTTTTGCTTGCCAGCAGTAGTACCTTGAAATATCTAGTACAAAGAAAATCTATGAAATTGAAAAACCAGATGCATCATATGGAGAAGTTTAAGACAAACTATTTCTAATACCAACATTATTGTTATTAGTTGCTATTATTAATACATCACATGGAAGTACTAATATCTTCAGAGTATACTAAATATGTAAAAATAAAATCTACATTGGGATCTGATCTGTCCGTGCTTTTCTAATCCATTAATATGGGTTTATTTTCCTTTTTAAAGACAGGAAGGGTGTCCTATATCTCTGGCAGGCCTTAAACTTGTTATGCAGTTCAGGATGATCTTGAACTTCTGATCCTCCAGCCTCCACCTCCAGATGCTGGGATTGCAGGACTGTTCCACCCACAGGTTTTATTGATACTGGGGGTCAAAGTTGGGCACCATAGATATTCAGCTGCCAATGGTCTATGTCTGGCCCTGTTAATGTTTTTGACTCTGTCTGAAGGGTTTGGTAAAGAGCAGGTAACATATGGCATTGTTCCCTTAGTAGTGTTACAGATCAACTGGGCCTCATGCTAGGCAGGCTGCTATGACTATGTAAAAGTAGCTTTTTGTTATCGTGGCAATACCTAAGAGAAATAATTCAAAGAAGGAAATACTTTTTTTTCTCCTTCATGTTTTCAAAGAAATAAATGTTTACACTAACTTGCTTCTTCCTTCTTCCTCTTTTAATCTAACTACCCCACCCAGCCAGCCTGTCAGACTGTGTTAACCACATTCAAGGGAAGTTCTTTCCTCTACTCTTGTCTGGAAATAGCCTCACAGGTATACCCAGAAAGGAGCTATACCAACTGCCTGGACATCTCTTGATTCCATCAAGTTGACAATCAAGATTAAACACGTGTGTGTGTGTGTGTGTGTGTGTGTGTGTGTGTGTGTGTGTGTGTGT
>NW_021621098.1:5677656-5684975 GCF_004785775.1 Grammomys surdaster
TGTGTGTGTGTGTGTGTGTGTGTGTGTGTGTGTGTGTGTGTGTGTGTTTCTGGCTAACAATCCAGGTATCTCAGCTATACCACTGAATCCCCCATGATAAAGACTCAGCTGATCTCTCTTTGCAGGTAATACAGTGTTATCAGTGCAATGCACAGAAATCCTGAAGCAAAGGAATCTACCCCTTTGTCTTCCACTGTACATTCCTCAAGTGTTCCCACTGTATCAGGAACAGGGATAATTGCTGGCAAAATTGAGACAACTCCTGTAAGATCCTTGCCCTAGGAAAGTTCATACCAAAGAGTCAGATGTAGCCAGCCATTCATTTGTTGCAAAATGTGGTACATGTCATGAGACATGTGAGTGGCAAGTTTGTCACAGTCTTATAAGTGTGCATACTTCCAATGGCAAGGCTGTGTTCTCAGGGGTGATCTCATTATTGGTCAAGTATGTCTACATGACCCTGCTTCCTACTACCCACCTATGCTAAAGCCTGTTTCTAGGCTACAAACCCAAGCACTGTTACTATACTGAGCACAACAGCAAATATTTATGCATCTGAATTTATCTGAGCCAGTTTTCTTACACCAACCCCACCACAGCCTTCCAGCCACAAAGACATTACTAGGTGACAGGGTTTTTAATTTGGCTCCATAATAATCTTGTGGGAATTCTGTTAGTTTGTCCTTGAGCAAAATGTGACTGTAGATGTTATCTCTCTAAATGACTATAATAAATGTATACACACTGATACTCAATGATGTTTTTATTTGAAAATATATTTGAGGAGTTCATAACTTGTACCTTAATTTCATTCACTCCTACTCTTTCTCCAACTCTTTCCGGATCCACCTGCTCTTCTCTATGCCTCAACTTTATGTTGTTGTTGTTGTTTTTACTGTAACCCACCAAGTCCAATCTGTGATGCCCACAAATTCCTGAATGTAAGGCCATCCTCTGGAGAATGGTTGACCTACCACGGGCCACATCCTTAAAGAAAACTGACTTTCCCTCCGCAGAAGCCATCAACTGTCTATAGCTCCTCAGTTACAAGTGGAGGTCAGGAGCCCTGTAGTAGCTTGATAAGAACGGCTCCCATACACTCATGCACCTGAGTGTTTGGTCCTCAGTTGGTAGAACTGTTTAGGAAGGATTAGGAGGTGTGGTCTTATTGGAAGACGTGTGACACTTGGGGTGGGATTTGAGGTTTTCAAAGCCCACACAATTCCCAGCGAGCTCACTCTCTCTGCCTTACACTTGCTGGTCAGATGTAAGCTCTCAGCTGCTTCTCCAGTGCCATGCCTGCCTGTTTCTCTGCCTGCTGCTATGCTCCCTGCCCTGATGGTCATGGGCTCTAACCCTTTTGAACTGTGAGCCCAAATTAAATGCTCTCTTCTATAAGTTGCCTCAGTCATGGTGTTTTGGTATAGCAGCAGACAGTAGTGAAGACAGCCCCTTCCCTATCATCCACTGCTTGATCATGTGCCACAGCTACAGCTGCCATGTCTTCATGTGCTCCTGTCACTTCAGAGGACACTGTTCTGTATCAGTCTTCTCCTCTTGGGCTCTTGCCATGCTCTCTTCCATAATGGTCCTGAGCCTTGAGGTTGGGGTTATATAGGCATCCCATTTGCAGCTGAGCACTCACTAACTTCCTGGGCTTTGACCAGTTAGGAGTGTCTACATTAACCACCACCTACTCATTGCACAAAGAAACTTCTCTGGTGAGCTGAAAGCTGTGCACTAACCTGTGAGTAGAATTTAGAGGCGGTTTGATACTGTGTACACTTACCAGAATAATAGCAGTAACTTCACCCTGGGCCTGTGTGTTACTCAACTATTTGTTCTTGGCTAGAATTATAGGATAAGCACGTGTCTCCTGTGGAGTGGGCCTTAAAGCCAATCAAAAAAGAGATTGTACTGACAACATCAGTGCCCTGTTACACCCATGAAATCTTTGTCCTTAGTTTATCTTTAGCCAGTTTCACATGGACAAAGGAGTCTAAGTAACTGAAAGCAGGCTAGCCATTTTCATGTCCGTGCAGGTAAATGTTACGTTGTTAAACTCCAGATTAGGGTGCACATTCTGACCTTCAATCTCTGAATGAGTTTCGTACCATGTCTTAACAGTCTCTTCACTCTGTGCTAGGAGTGGAGCTCAGTGGCAGAGCACAGGTTTAGAGTATGGGAGGCCCTAAGTGCCATCCCTAGAACCAAAGCAGAGGAAAGGAGAGGGAAGTGAGGGAGGCTCTGTAGCTCGGCTGGTAGAGTGCTTGCCTGGATGCACAAAGCCCTGACTGGATCCCTAGAGTTACATTAAGAGGCATGGTGGTGAGCACCTGTAACCCTGGTATACCAGGAGGTGGAGACAGGAAGAATAGTTTCAGGTCACCCTCCAGCTTTAAGTCAGCCTGAGCCAAATGTAACCAACAGGAGAGAGTGTACTGCTGGCTAGTGATTCATATATCTGGTGTTTAAAGGAAGCCCACTCAGGTGTCATCAGGGCAGAAGATAAGTCCCACACTAAAGAAGGAAAGATGACATGGACACTAAGAAATCACTTCACTCCCAAGTCTCAACGTTTATTTTTAAATGTGCTAATAACAGAAGACTCAGAACATTCTGCTGTGTCAGGGCTAAAAATACAAGTTTCTTCACTTTTCCTCACCCTGCCATCTCCTCAGAGACACAAACAGGAAGAACAAAGGTATTCTGTGAGAGGATCAAGAGAAAAAAGTGTGGTTGATACCCACAGAGAGGGCCTAGAGGCCCACACACCACAGGCATTAGCTTCCCTCCCTCTAAAACCAGCTCAAAGGACAAAGACCTTGTGGGCTCAGAAATATTAACCAAGGCCACACTCTTTTTAAAGCTCAAACATTAACTTCTTTCTCTAGATTCTTATTTTCCCCATCCCCTCAGCTGATTTTGTATCCAGGTCCCACCCAGGTTAACAGACTCCTTCCTTCTACCACACCAGTCTGTCAGTTATGGCATAGAACTCAAGCCCTTCCTTGGAAACCCCGTAAGAAGGATTGCCCCACCTCTGCCACACAGGACTAAACTAAACCATGCTGTCTGTGTGCCCATGGCACTAATAACTCTTCCAATAATTTATTTCCCAAGAGGACAATCTGCCTCAGTGTCCTCCTTGAACCCCAAACCTAAAGCTTCCAAGAAACAGTCTTATTCCTTTAGGATTCAGAGAAGGAGGGAGTCTTCTGTCTAGAAGGTGATTCCCTCCCACTAGCATGTAGATTTACTTGTCCCCTTACCCACAGTTTCCAGAAATAAAATGGCCATATGCCATTTAGTTCTACTGGTCAGTTCCATTGCTTTCTTTGTTCAACTCAGAAACACCTGTAATGTTTAAACTATCCATGAAAAAGCACAGCTCACACCTCAAAGGGAGTAAGAAAGTATTTCTTATTGGAACCAAACATGAGCGATATGTTTCAGAAACACACAGTTCTATGTTTCAACATGGATGTTGTTCCATGGAGTTATAGTAACAGAACAAGGGTCAAGGTACTTTGTAAATATACTGTGAAAAAAAAGTATCGGTTATAGCACAATGGAGAAATCTCAGCTATAGCAGCTATAGGCCTCATGTTATCCGACGGGTCTTAGCCTTTTGTTAGTTAATACAGTCCAAAGATTTTCGACCTGCAGTCAGGGTCCTTAGGTCTGACATGGGTGGTGTACATGAAGACAAGGAATGGCTCTTTGGGAAGGGGAGGGTAAAGACAACTAAGAATAATTGTAATTAGAATCTGGATCTGCATCATTCCATACTCTGCTCAGTGAGTGAAGTCAGAAGTCAGCTTTTTTTCCGGAAACTCAATTTACAAAACTAACTTCTTTAAAAGGCTCTTTTCACACAGGTGTTGAGCAGAGTCACAGAGGCACCAGATGTCACTCAAGAATGATACAAAATACAAATGGCAGGCTGTCCCAGATGACCTCAGATGACTTATTGGTCAGATGCATATTAAAGACTCCCAGTTCTAAGGCATGTGTGCTAGTACTTAAGAGTGTGAAGCAGGAGAGCTAATGAGACTCTGTCCCTGTCTCAAAAGGCAAAGCAAAAGACAATCATATTTGACCTATGACCAAGACCAGTTGATCGCAATTGTATTGTTTACTAAGAAATAGGCCACTGTGCACCAGAAGTAAGCACCATCTAACACAGATTTGAGGAGTTTCTAGTCTAGGAGGCAAGAGAAACACACAAGCAGATGGCTTACTGTAAGATGGTCAAATACCAGAGACTTATACTGCATACTTCCAGGACACAGAAGACAGCCATTTATCTACTTTAGGGCTTATCAAAGGCTTCTCAGGAGGTGTTTAATGAACTTAGAGGTGGTAAACATATTCCAGACAGAGGGCCCGGCATGAGCGGTGCTACAGAAAGGCCAGAATCCTCAGACTGCACTTGCTCTAAAGACAGCCTGAAATGAGGCTACTGAGCATCCTGTGCCTTGGTCTGGGCCACTTGGCCAAAGAAGTGCCAAGACAATATGGAGGCAGGGGAATACCATAGTCAGACTTGAGCGCAGATTTGAAATGAAGGGCTAACTTAGTGTGAAGAAGACAAGAGGTTTATGGGCAGCAAGTGCAGAGGATCAGAGCCTTCTCTGTCCCTCGGCCTGTTACTGTTATTTCTTTTTCCATAGTCAGCGACCAAAGCCAACTCAAAGAGGCTCATACAGGAAATGTCCAGCTAGAGACAGGCCTGGAGACAGACGTTTACTAAGGGATGCTAAAGAAGCAAGACTGCTTCTTTCCCTGAGTTGACATTACTCTCCTACAGTGAGCAAGCAGGTGGCAGGGTACTCCTTTATTCTGAAGAACTCACCTTGGGCAGGGGTGGTTCCCTCCAGTAAAGTACTTACCAGATCAGCATAAGAACTAGGTTTAATCCCCTAAAACCCACATAAAAGAGTCAGGTTGGGACTATTACCTCAGTACTGGGTAGGCAGAGACAGGAAGATCCCTGGGGCTTGATGGCTAACCAGTCTAGCCTAATTGGTAAGCTCCAAGCTTAGCAAGAAACCATATCAAGAACTAAGACAGAGATCAACAGAGGAAGACACTAGATGTTGACTCTGGGATACACAGAGGAGCTGCCTGCAGTAACTAGTAGCAACCTTGCCTCCAATGCCAGAAGTACTTCTGTCCCTAAACACTGTAAATAAAGCATTCCAAGAACAGCACTAGAGCTGCTGTGTGTGGCAGACAAGGACCTTCTTTGTAACAGTTGAGTTTCTTCACCCACCTCAAGCCCTCAAAACTCTAAATGACCACTGGTCAGTCAACTCAGTCTCTCTTGGTACCAGGAGAACCAGGAGATAATAGCCATCATTTAAAATCTGTCAAATTGTAGTCTTTAACGTCTGGATCCTGCCCTGCGTCATTTAGCGTTCTTTCTCCCTTAGCCACTGTCCTTGTTTTCCATTATAAAGAGAGACCCAGCTCCAGTTTCTAGCTATGGTTTCCAAAGGGGATTCTGATTGGTTCTGTGTGTAGCACATGGCAACCCATGAACCAATCTTGACTGGCTACACTAAGTTATCAAAGGAACAAGGATAATGCTGACATGCTCACTGAACCCACAGAACAGGGGGAGCATGGGTGTAAGCTAAGAGGTCTTAAGAATACCTGTGGACAAAAGGCTCACCAGTCTAGGGTTGGCCTATCATGAGAAGAAGACAAGGCTGGATATCAAGAAGCAAGGAAGAGATCTACTGGTTGACTCTAATGCCATGACCAACAGTGTCAGCATTGATTCAGGGCCCTGAGATCAACAGTTCTAACTGAACTCAAGCAAGCTAGCCTGGGCTCCAGGCAGGCAAGAGCCCTGCTTCTGATGGATAATGTTCCTAACAGAAACATGGATCAAATAGCCTGCAATAAAACAGCACTGCCAGATGGGATGCAGAAAGTACCTCCAGACAGGGCAGCCAGGGACAACAAGGCTCATGCAGAAAGGCTGGCCAGTTCTCACATGTCACACTGAGTGACAGACAGACAGCCTTTACCTCCCACTGTGCAAATTTCAGCTTCTAGACAGGGTTGAGAGCTATAAAATCTGTGAAGAGACCTGAAAGTAAAGGTCTCTCTGCACGAGAGGCCCCTGCTCTGGACACAGCTCTGGGGAGTTCTGTTGGCCTTGGTTGAGTTGCTTTGTATCTCGGCTTCCATTTGGTCACCACCAAATGCAAACAGAGGTAAAGTCTATTTAATCTACAGAAGTGCCATGACAGCCAAGTGACAGAACTTGTCAATGTGTGGAACTCAATGCATCGGCAAACAACAGTTCATTAAAAAAATAAGAAGGATTTCAATATCATGACTGGAGCAGCAAGGACTGAACCATGTGCTGGAAGCTTCTGAGGACAGAGCCCTAGATGGCTGCATCAGCCTTGTGCCTACAAGATTAGCTGTGCCAATGAAGCTCTGTCTATCTATCATCTATCTATCTATCTATCTATCTATCTATCTATCTATCTATCATCTATCTATCTATCTATCTATCTATCTATCTATCTATCATCTAGCTAACTAGCCAACTCCAGCTCTCCTCTCCTTTCCTCCCTCATTCATTTCCTCTCTCCTTTTTTCTTGGCTTTCTAGCATTGTGCTCATTTTCTGTGCTGCTCCTAAAATGCACCAGATTGTATGAAGAGCAGACATTTACTGATTCCCATTCCCTGAGGCCATATTGGATTGGGGTTCACCCAAATGACCTCATTTTAACCTGATGACACAGGCAAAGACCCTGGCAGGGCTCTGCTTCTCTCACTGTGGTTCTCTCACTGTGGTTCTCTCACTGGACTTCTCTCACTGTGGTTCTCTCACTGAACTTCTCTCACTGGGCTTCTCTCACTGCAGTTCTCTCACTGGGCTTCTCTCACTGGGCTTCTCTCACTGGACTTCTCTCACTGGACTTCTCTCACTGGACTTCTCTCACTGGACTTCTCTCACTGGGCTTCTCTCACTGGGCTTCTCTCACTGGGCTTCTCTCACTGGACTTCTCTCACTGGACTTCTCTCACTGGGCTTCTCTCACTGGGCTTCTCTCACTGGACTTCTCTCACTGCAGTTCTCTCACTGGACTTCTCTCACTGGGCTTCTCTCACTGGACTTCTCTCACTGGGCTTCTCTCACTGGACTTCTCTCACTGGACTTCTCTCACTGGACTTCTCTCACTGGTCTTCTCTCACTGGGCTTCTCTCACTGGGCTTCTCTCACTGGGCTTCTCTCACTGGTCTTCTCTCACTGGGCTTCTCTCACTGGGCTTCTCTCACTGGACTTCTC
>NW_021621098.1:5685075-5688352 GCF_004785775.1 Grammomys surdaster
CTTCTCTCACTGGGCTTCTCTCACTGGGCTTCTCTCACTGGGCTTCTCTCACTGGGCTTCTCTCACTGTGGTTCTCTCACTGGGCTTCTCTCACTGAGCCTCCCTCACTGTGGTTCTCTCACTGTGGTTCTCTTACTGTGGTTCTCTTACTGTGGGACTGAGTTAGTGGCTCTGCTGCCTCCTTTTGCTATGACTACTGCTTGTTCTCTAAGGCCATCCTCCAAGTTCTAGAGTCTCTTTCTTCCATATCCAACACATGCTTTTCTGCTGTACCGAAGCCAGGGTCTGATCCTGTATGTTGCAATCAAGAGCTCCAACTGATAGCATTTACACCACTACTGGATAGGGTGCTGCACTAAAGCTCAGCTCTGTGCCCATCCTCAACTTCTGTGCTCCATCTGTCTCCAAGGTCCTGGCTGCTTGTTCAATAGAGAAGCCTGCCTTCCTATTGTCACCGCATCTCTGCGGTCATCAACAGATGCAGCCTCCAACATGTTCAGGCCAACATGTACACAGTCCATGGGAGTTATAGGCTTCTTGACTCTGCCAACCTGTAGATGTAACCTTCTGTCCCATTGGAGCCTCTTGCTCGCCCCTGTATTATCTCAGAAACCCTGTTCCCCCATCTTCCCCCCTAATCCTGTCCACACTGAAAATACTAAACAAAAGAATAGTACTAGGATGCTCAGTTCCAGCAGCTGATGCAACCTGCCAGCCCACCCAAGAGTGCCTGCCTAAGGGCTCAGCTGTAGACCATATATGGGGCAATCCCAGCTCCTGGCTGGTAGGTAATCATCTCTTGCCTAGGATCTATAAAACTCCCTCACCTCCGCCTGGGTGTGGTACTTCCATATTCTCATTCTCTGGGGCCTAGAAGCTGCTCCCAATAAACCTGCTTTTATACTTTTTCAATTGGGTTTGATTTGGCTTATTACAATGGCAGAAAGGCTTATTATCTGGGCAAAAACCTGTTCCCTTCCTTCTTTCTTTTTGCTGGGAGAATAGAAGACAACTTCCTTGAGGCAACTTGAAGGCCAAATGATAGACCCAAACTAAAGGACATCTGACTTCAGAAGAGCCAACTTTGAACAGTGACATTCAGATGCAGTAGTAAAAAACCACTTCTGCCATGGTGGTGGTTCCACAAGCCCCATCTAGAGAAATTGGCATGACTGACAATTGGTGGCATTTGCACATCACCCTGACCAGCATGACAAGCATTGCTCTGTGTTTGAGCCAACTCTCTCACTTCTCTGGGATGGAGCCTTCTACTTTAAACTTGCCTCAGTCTCTGCTTCCCATGGATACCTCACTAATTTCCAAGGACTTCTCCACTTTAATCCTGGAGACCTAGGAGCCTTGGATAGAGGCTTCAGTTTAGAATGTGGGTAGGAAAGAGAAGAAACCATTTCATCAGACCCATGTGCCCAAGGCTCTCAACTTACCTGGGGTGCAAACACAGGAAACTGCACAGAACCAGTGCGGCTGGGTATGTCATGAAAATATCAATTATGTCACACAGCCCTCAGAATCAAGGCAACTACCCTAGATGATTCAGGAAGGAGGCTGGGAAACAACAGGTATTTCATGTCAGCCAGTGAAGGCAGCTGTGGAGATGGACATGGGCCATGTGCTCAAAGGGTGTGGCTTGGTTCCCTGTAATTCCAGGTTACAAGGAGCAGAATAGAAATCAGTTTTAGCATCACACATAGCTTATCATTTCAGAAAGCTGTGCTTTTTCTCTATAAAACCAGGGAGATATGTACAGCTCAAATGTCAGAAGTATACCAGAGAAATAATTCAAAATACAACTTCAGTAAGGGATCGATACCAGCCACACAAATGCCAACAGATGGATAAACTATTCACAGATATGCACACACATTCCTATCTATCTATCTACCTATCTATCTATCTATCTATCTATCTATCTATCTATCTCTTTTGCAGGGCTTGGGATAGAACCCAGGGCCTTCTACATGCTGGGCCAGTGCTCTACCATGGAGTCACATCCCTAGCCCTGTGTATAACTCATTACAGCTGCTGTGCTGCATCCTCCTCAGTCTCCTTCTCTTTTGCTTCTTTTGTTTTGACAGGAGCCTCATGAGCTTCTAAAAACATGTAAGTAATTACTGAAGTATAAAACATACAAGGACAATAAGCAGGGACTTTCAGAAGGGAGAATCGTTCTGTCGATGACTAGACCTGTGGTCCAGAATAGCAATGAACAGCCTTCTTGGAACCCAGGTTTCCTCCTCTACAATATAATATTCTGCATTATAAAGAGAGCCAAGTGAAGGAGGAGCCTGGGGCCGGACCAGTGATTCCTAAATGAGCACTACTGTCACCATATTAACTGCTTCAAATCACTGTGACACAGCTGTGCTACAATGTTTTTATTTAATAAAACTATTGAACCACAGTCCTGCTTCTGTGTAAGCCATGCTCTGTGTGGCGGCTAACATTATGTCAACTTTGTCACGGGCTAGAGTGATCTGAGAGGAGGGAACCTCTATTGAGAAAATGTTTCTACAAGACTGGGCTGTAGGCAAACCTGTAGAGCATTTGTTCAATAAGTTATTAATGTGGGAGGGCCCAGCCAAATGTGAATGGAGCCATTCCTGGGTTGGTCCTGGGTTCTATAAAGAAGCAGGCTTAGCAAGCCATGGGAAGCAGGCCAGCAAGCAGCACCCATTCATGGCGTCTGCACCAGCTCCTGCCTCCACGTTCCTGCCCTGTGTGAGTTCCTGTCTTGACTTCCTTCAATAATGAACAGTGATGTGGAAGTGAAAGTGAATAAAACCCTTTCGTCCCAAGTTTCTTTGGTCATAGTGATTCATCATAGCAATAGCAACCCAAACCAAGACTCTGTGGGAGCTAAGAACAAACCCTTACAGTACGTGTACAAACCCTGCAGCATCCTGCCTTATCCAGCACTGTTCCTCACATCCCTCAAAGAGAACAAACATTTTCTCTGCCCTAAAGTAATTCAAGACAATCTCTTTGAAATCCAATTTCTTCCTAGGGGACTTTCACCTATGACTTGAAACAGAGTTGAAGCCCTGGTCTTTCTGGAACAAAATAGTTCTCAAATGTAAGAGAACATGAAATCACAAATGTCAGTCCTAGGAAAATCTTGTCCTTGAAAATCTCTGGGGGACTGAGACCTGGGGCTGCACATTTTACATTCAGAGTCACACACACACAGAGAGAAAGACAGACAGAGAGACAGAGAGAGAGAGAGAGAGAGAGAGAGAGAGAGAGAGAGAGAGAGAGA
>NW_021621098.1:5688362-5699844 GCF_004785775.1 Grammomys surdaster
AGAGAGAGAGAGAGAGAGAGAGAGAGAGAGAGAGAGAGAGAGAGAGAACCAAATTTGGCAAGAATATGGAGAAAGCGAATGTCATGTAGATAGCTAGTACTGATGCAAAACTGCACAGCCACTCCTGAAAACTTTGGCAGTTTCTTTAAAAGCCAGGCATATACTTGACATGCTGTCCATCAAAATTTTGGTTTCTACACAGAAATCTCCAGGTTAATAACCACAGGACTTTATTTGTAGTCATCCCAAACTATAGTACATCTAGCAGTAAGATATAATGAACTATTGATCACAACAGCATGGTGGGCTCAAGTGCATTATGCTGATGAGAAGTCAACCTGAAAGATTCTGAAGGATTCCATTTCTAGAACATTTTAGACACGACAGACTGAAAACAGACTCCCATATGCAGGCTGTCTTGGTGATAAAACACCATGATTAAAAGTGCCTTGTGGAAGGAAGCATTTATTTTGGCTTTGCAGAGGGATAGGAGTCCATCATGGAGGAGAGGCATGGCTGCAAGTGACAGACTTGAGAGCAGAAACAGGAAGCAGAGAGAAAACAGAAAAACTACATGCACAATCAAAAAGCCCAACTCCAGTGACTCACTTCCTTGAGCAAGGCTCTATCTCAAAGGTTCCACAACTCCCCTCAAAAGTACCACCACTTGGGGACTAAGTGTGCACATATGTAAACCTATTAGAGACTCTGGTCATTCAAGCCACCATGCGGGTTGAGGACGGCAGCTCCAAGAAGAATGGGAGATATGCCATGATGGCACAGTGCAAAGGAGACTTTCAGGTCGATGGAACCATTTTGGGTCTTAATTGCAGAAGTGACCATTAAATCTACCTACACAGGGTACTAGAGTCAGTGTCCTGAGAAAATTTTGGAACATCCTCAGACTCTGCAATCACTGACATCCAGGCAAGCAGCAGGCGATGAATCAGTCAGATATCAGCATTTGCCAAGTTCTCCAGTGACGACTTAGTGTAGCCAGGAACAAAGTCTACTCCCACAAGGACTTCTCTAGCTTCTGAGAGCAAGCACCACAGCCATCCGGGCACAGTGCAGCAGGCTGAGTGTCCATCATGGCAGCTCAGCGACAGCTGCTAAAGCCTCCACCCTGGGCCAAATGACAATGCTTTCTAGTGGCTGCTGTTCCTTCAGTCAGTGTGGGCATGAGCCCTGGTCATGGGCAGGGTGTGACAGAGAAACATGTGGTGGCAAATCAGGCTAAGGAATGCCCTGGGTTTAAGTTCTCTTTGTTTCTCCAAATTCCTAGACAAATACAAAGATCTATCTTTGTTTTCTGTTTAAAGTTCATAACAGATTTCCTAAGGGCTTTTACAACATCTGCCAAACTCACCGATTAGAGAGACACAGTCTGATGACCTTTGCTTTTTGCAATTGTCTCTGTCTTACTTCAAACAAGGGGCACTAAGGAACAAAAACAAAGTGGTGTTTATTGAAAAAAAAATACTTATTTACATTTCTTTCTGTGTCTTAGGCCAAAATACCTAAGGACTGATGATGAAAACATTTTGCACGGACAGATTGTTTCCCAATTTTAAAACTTCACTTATCTCTTGTTGTTTTCTTTCTACAGCTTCAAAACTTTTTAGACATTCATGGACCTAGTAGCATAAATGTTTCCCCAGGAGACAGGAGAAATGATCTGGCTGTTAAGGCACTAGCTGAGCAGTCATAAAGACTGGATTTAGACCCTAGCGCTCATGTAAGAGGGCAGGTATCCTGCAAATACCTGTAACTCCAGCTCTGAAGGATCAGATAGAAACCTTGTCCTCCACATGTACACCCACACATATATGTGCATGTATGGTCATGTTGACACACATGTACAAATATATATATTTATATATACATATATATACATATATATCTGTATATATATGTACAAATATATGCATTTGTACATATATGTAATATACATGAATATGTTTATACATATTTGTGTAATTATGTTTATACATATTTGTATATATATATGCATACTCATAAATATATGTATATGTGTACATATATTTTTTTAAGTGAAACTTCCCCAGCCAAGTCTCAGATAGAAAAACTGCGTTAACTTTAGCAGTTTGTTTCTGACTGATCTGAAACTTTCTATTTGACAGTCAATGATGTCACAGGACCTCTCAAAACACAAAGCAAATAGGGTTGTTTTTCCAAGCTGTTTCCCAAGACAAGTGAACTAGTTATTATTTAATTTTCAAAAGATTTTTGGCTTTGATTATGCTATGCAATATAACAGTTAACCAGAATACCACTGCTAATTGTGACATTCTTCAAATATTTATAGGAAGTGAACTTTGATTTTCCATTTCACTCAGAGCAGCTCAGGGGAGTAGAGGATGACATTCCAACCTCACATCTGGGCTCTGCACACTGTGCTTTACACGAGTTTCACAGCTGGGAGTTGCACCTGTGCCTTACACGAGTCTTAACAGAAATTCGTGGTGACTTCACTTTTGTCATTTTCATACATGTCAAACAAGTGCAAGTTCAATATCCATAAAGTAACCATTATTAAATTACCTGATGTATAAAGTCGGGCTATGAGTTGAGGACACAGCTGAGTAGCATAGCAAGTGCCAGACTCTGGGTTTGATCCCCTGCACCACAAGGACAGACAAAGGTCTGTGTGTTGGGGTTCTAACTTTTCTGACAGTTGCTGTTATAGATGCTACAGGTATTTGTTGAGTAAGCATCTGTGAAAATGTCATACTATAGCAGACTATAACATACTATGTTAACATTAATGTACATAATAGTACTGTATTTGTACCCAGTCCTCCTTGGGAATCTTTTGACATGTCATATTTGTGTTAAAAATTTTAGATGTACGTTTAACAAATGGCACAGACCAACAAAAACCAAAAACAAAAAATAAAACAAAACAAAAAACCCTTTTCATGGCTTATGGAAAGTCATAGTGAAAATATGTCTTCTATTACTTTTCAAACAATGACTTCACATAAGTAGTCTGCACACTGGCCACCTCATCTTCCACGTCCCTACCGGCAGCATGACATGCCCACAGCTCCCTCTCTCTGGTACACTGATGTCTGTTTGCTTTGTTTTGTGGCCCACCAAGGATAGCCAGGTTCATCTGTATGTCCATGGGTTTGAAGTTAGCTATGAGATGCTGGTGGGCTCAGCTGAGGGCACACAACTGAAGATAGTGACTTCCCCTATCCAAGAATCTATTACTAGTCTGAATGTATTATTTCCATTATATTTCCTGTCTATATCATATCCCAAAACTTTTCTCTTTTGATTCAGTTTAGAATTTTCACATCACAGAATTTAACTCATCCAGTGATGCCATGACAGAAACCTTAAACAGGAGAGCACCAATTCCTCTTGACAAGCCATTTGTCACAACAGTGGTTTGAGACATCTCAGGGACAATTATAGGACCTGTCTTTCTTGGCTGGTGGCAAGACTGCTCTTCTCAAAGACAAATACAGTTGTGGAAGGGCCAGAGGTGGAAAGGGAGCCAAGGAATAAGTGTGAACTCTGAAAAAAAAAAACACTTCTTTCTCCTCTGAAGTTTTGCTTGGAGTGAGCCTGCATTCATGGCTGTGGCTGTGTGTGAGATCAGACTCTACAGCTGGCCCTTGTGTGTCCAGGAGCCAAGCTGCCACCTGAAGTGGCTGCCAGCAAGCTCTGGCAAGGTGCCAATGACTCAGTAGCAGAGAGAGGAGCAGGCCTTGCTTGTCAGGCAGGTTGTCCCACTCAGAGCCTGACAAAGTCAAGTGTGTATAATTACTACTAAGGCTCAGCACAGAGAAGCAGCTACAATTAGAAGGCACTGGAGCAACGCCTTTTGTTTTGTTTCTAGAGAGAACTGAAATTACCCTGCAGCTTTCTCTACCACTTTGCATCCGTAATCTTTTCAACTTATTGTAATGTGTAATTGTGCGTTTATTTTTGAATCTCCTTTCTCTACAAGCTTTGGGAGGAAAGGGACCACACATCTGGTTTGATCACTACTGCACACACACACACACACACACACACACACCTAGAACATCACAAATAAATGACTAAATATGGTCCCCATTTTAAGACCAGGTGAAGACAATTCCATCAGGTAAAACATTCAGTTACCACACCTATCAAAGGTTAGCTGTATCACACACTGTGGAGTAGGACTCAGCTCCCTCTGTGATCATGTACTGACTGGAAGCCATGGCTTGTTGCCACCTCCAAGCCTCACAAGTCTATCCACAGCACAGGATGAAAAACCACAGTGAAAAATCAAAATGCAACCTGTGAGGTATGGCTCCTATTAAACATGCACCATTTTGTAGCACTGTACAACGGAAACACTGTGGGGTTAGGAGATGGCTCACTGATGAAGTGCTTGTCTTCAGTTTCCTCCCAGAGTAAAACATTCCATCCTGCAAGGAAACTTCTTCAGCAGAAAGGCAACCAACTCAAAATAGCTTCAGGAAGTCCCTGAAATCAATCAGCTTCACTAGGTCCCTCTCCGACAGAGTAAGCAATAAAAGCTGAGCATCCCTCTTGGACTGAGTGAACCTAAGCTGAAAGTAAGTCTCAGAGAGGAGAAAAACTGGGACCAGACAGCTTCCAGCAAGAAGCAGACATCAGCCAAGATGCCTGGAAGAAGTTAAGACCAACTGAGGCACCTGGAAAGGTCACTTTCCAACATGCTGAGCTGCCTGCAGGCTATGCAGTGTTCCTAGTTCTGTAAGCTGTCACCAATCCTGGAGGGGGTTGTGGACACAGCTGCCCTTGAGTTGTCCCAAATCATGTAAGTGACTCCTCACCCATACTTCTTTCACCCAGGAAAATACATTGTTCACTAAGATTGACTTGGGTGCTATACTTGGGTATACTTTGCTGTGTTATGAGTTTCCTATCTGGGGTGAGTAGGCATGTGCATTGTACTCTTCCCTCCAGGAAAAGTTTTGTCACACAACACTTGAATGTACAAGGACCTCCATTTAGTCCCCAGAACCCACATAACAAAGTGGTATATGGTAGGGAGCACTTGTAATTTCAGCACTGGGGAAGAGGAGACAGGCTAACTGGGCAGACAACCCAGACTACTTGCTGAGTCCAGGACAGTGAGAAACTGTCTCAAAAAAATAACTTGGACATCACCTGAGAATCAATATGCAAGGCTATCTGTCCTCTGGCCTCCACTCTCAGGCACACACATATATGTGCACACATGTAAACATTCATTCATACACACATACATGTACATGCAAAAGCACATACATATGCAAATACTCAAAGGGGAAAAATGGACATATTATGGGTAAGACCACCTGCATTTGCTAACGGATCGATGGCCACAGTATTTCAGTCGTACAATAGAACTTTCAAACATACTTTCTTCTATTCACCAAGATCTTAGTCAGCCAAGTTAACCACACAATAATTCTATCCTCTATGTTGCTTGCAATGAAATCCTGAGTCAAACCTGGGGAAAATGACCCAGTGACCTATTTGGGCTTAGTATACTACATCAATCATATCCACAGAAGCGTGACTCAAACAGTGGTTCTCTACTTGTAGATTGCAACCCCTTGGTGTCTAACAATCCTTTCACAGGGTTTGCCTAAGACCATGGGAAAACATAGATACTACTTAATGAGTCATAACAGTAGCAAAATTACAGTTATAAAGTAGCAACAAAAATAATTTTATGGTTAGGAGTCACCACAACATGAGGAAGTGTTTTAAAGGGTCACAGCATAAAATGTTGAGAACCACTGCTCTAACACATCATGGAGAAGGAGGCCTTCCCAGCTAACCTCAGCTACTCCTGGGCTCTGGGAAGACCTGCACCTGGCTCCTCTGCACTGACATGGAACATGCTGCACAGACTGAAAAGGAACTAGCTAATATGCTTTGGTTATGTATAAGTCAGGAAAGCCATTGCCACCAAGACAGTGAACATACACATCACCTCAACAGTTCCCACGAGCTGCTTTGTTATCCCTCTGCCCCATCATCCCCAAGCCCTAACCTGTCTCCAGATGCCACACATTTGCTTTGTTGCTGTAAGTTAGACTTTCATATCAATGGACTCTTACAAGATAGACTCTTTATAGTCTTTGTATGGCTTTCTTTCAGCATGAGCATCCAAACTGGAGCAAGTATTGCTAGCTTACCCCTTATTGCTGAGCTGTGCTCCTTGAATGGGTACACTGCAGTATATTCATGTATCTGTGGATCTTGTTCAGTTTTTCTTTTTACAGATAAATCTCCTGTGGATGTTGAAGCATTTGTATCTATAGAAATTTACTTCCTTTTTATCAGGGTGACTAGATTATGTGATCAGTACATGCTTAACTTCCAAAGAGCCTGTCAATCATCTTCTCAAGTGTATCCTTTTCCATATCCAACAGTGGCACAAAAATTTCTAGCTTCAAACCATGCTGGATTAGCTGGACATCCAAGTGCAGTGGTGCCTGTCATGCCCAGTGTCTAGTTACCCCATCGGTGTGCAGTGTTTCCAACTTGTGGGGTCACACTCTGTATTTCTGTATTGGGTAATAATGTTGAGCACGTTTTCACATATTTAACTGACATGAAAAACTTAAGTCAATTGTCTGTTCAACTCTTTGATGTTTGGGGGGTTTGATTAAGATGTGTGTGTGTGTGTGTGTGTGTGTGTGTGTGTGTGTGTGTGTGTCTGAAGAGGCTGGAAGAGGGCACTGGATCTTCTGGAACTGGAATTACAGTTGGTTACAAGAAACCAGATGTGAGTGCTGGGAATTGAACTTGGATCCACTGCAAGAACAGCAAGTTCTTTTAATCACTGAGCTAGTTCTCAGGCCCCTAGCTAATGCTTCCACTGGATCTTTAAAGCTCTGAGAGTTATTGCATATTCTGTTTACAGTTCTATCTTCAGACCAACAATTTACAACTACTTCTCCCAGTCTGTGCCTGCCTTTCCTCCTTTCAATGAGAATAATTTTGATGAAATGCAACTGGTCAGCTTCTTTTCTGAATAATTCTGGTGCCACAACTATATGTAACATTTGTCTGACTCAACCTCAATTTTAAACAAATGTTTTCTTGTAGAAGTTACATAATTTTAGGCTTTACTTTTAGACCTAGGATCCATTTGAGCACACAGATATTGAATTACTCTGTTGCAATGTACTGTGTGACATTATTCCTGGGGACTGTGAACAAACATTGACTTAGATGCAGAGCCAACAACAGAACCACGTAAGGATATCACCAAGGTCCAACTTGGTGAGCCAATGAGTCTCACTGAAGTTCCCTACAGGAATGGGGTGAAGGGTTACTTACGGGAGCAGAAATGACTCAAAGAGAGCTGCATCAGCAAAGCCCACCCCTTCACGGGTGACAGCTCACAGAGCTGGGAATCTGGAGCACACTGCACAGCCTGCAGGCAGCTCAGCAGGTCAGAGACTCTCTTCCAGCAATTCAGCTGCCCTCTGCTTCCTGCAGACTAGCACCTGTGTCAGTCACCGTTCTGAACAGGCCATTTTCATCTACACTAGGAACAAGAGACACCACAGTTAAGTGATCGGCACAAGGTCATGCTCATTGGCCCCGTTAAGAGACAGGCTCGTTTATACTCACATCTGATCACATGTCAACAACATCACTCCTTTAAAGGGCTGTTGGTAGCACACTCAACAGCAGCGAGCTAATGTCTTTACACTTGCCCTGTAACCCAAGGAACAGACGCCACACAATCTGCACCTGCAACCTTACTCTGCAACGTTTTCATTCTGAAACATCAACCATGGCAACTTTCTCTTTTTCCCCCTGTGTTAAAACAAAAGTCACATATCCTTACTGTCACCGAGAACCAGTCCCCAAATGTCTCTTCTTAGCTGTCAGGACAGAATAATGTGGCTGCCAGCCCCTCTCCCTCCTTAGATCTCCCTTCAGTACTCCAGTTGTGCCTTGAAAAGCACTGGTCAGAGCTCTGAGCACAGGTCCCTCACAGCCAGACTCTGACTAAGAGCCTGCCCTTCACTTGAATGGAATTGTCCCAAGGGGCATGGGATTCCTTTATTTATACAGAATTTTTAAAATTTAGTGCTTATGTGTAGCCAAGCACTGTTAATGTAACAGAACAAAGTCAACAAATAAACTATGTCAGTACAGTTCAGTGTATGTCCCAGTGTGTGTAGAAGGCATAGTAGGACAAACAGGAAAAGAATGACCAGGCTGAGGTGGGGGGTGCCAGCCTGTAACCCTAGCACCTGGAGACTGAAGGAGGCCAGTCACCAAGACTACTGAGACACATCAAGACACTGTCAGTAACCTCAGAGCAGAGATGGGGAGACGCCTCAGTTGGAAACTGATTATTGTGAAAGCATGAGAACCAGAGCTCGACTCCCAGATTACATGTAAAAAAAAAAAAAATCAGGCACTGTAATCCCAGCACTGGGGAGGCAGAGGCAGGCAGACTCCTGGGACTAACCTTATTAGTGGTTTTAGGCCAGTAAGAGGCCTTATCTCAAAACATAGGGTAAATATTGTCTCAGAAATGACATTGAAGTGGATCTTCAGCCTCTACATGAAAACACATGCCATTGGAGGTCAGAGAACAACTTGAGAGTTGGGTCTGTTCTTCCAACGCGGGGTTCCCAGAGATTGAAGTATGGTCTCAAACTATGTAGACAAGGATAACCTTCAAGTCCTGATCCTCCTGCCTCTACCTCCCTAGTGCTGGGATTACAGATTGGGATTACAGGAGCCTGGTTTGTGTAGTGCTGGGGACCAAACCCAGGGCTTTGTGCTTACTAGACACACACTAAGCCCTTTACCAACTGAGATGCATGCCAAACTCAACATGGTTCTTTAAGGTGCTGAATTGCTTCCAAATAGCATAAATCAGAATCCCATTTAGAAATAGTCATTAATAAAGTATGTAATTTGAAATGATCACATAATATTTAAGTTGCCAGAAGCCCATGAAGAACATGTTTATTACTCACTTGAGAAAGGTATAGGTTTTTAACAACTTGTAAACTTGCCAGAAGCTTGCAGTAAGAATATTAGCTCTTCCTGAATGAATTCTAGACTGGTTGAAGGCTGGGTGCAGGGGTAGGGGAATATAAGAACATGGAAGCCAATAAAAGAATTATCTTACCTGAGTTTGGGTGTCCTGTGAGACCCTGAGAAAAGGCATTGTGTATTTTATCATCCGGAAAATGGTGCCCTCATGGCCTTGCAGTCATGCAAGCTCTTATTCGGGGATGGGGGGTGGGGCTGAGTCTACCAGAGAGGCCTTAGGAGGGAGCGAATGTAGGAGGAAGAGTATGATAGTACTGGCTCTTAGTTATCATTGGCTGCTGTTCTAACTACAGAAGTTAGTGACTAAGCACAGCACAGTCACCCTTTCATGGTCCTGTCACCCAGAACCCAACACAGGTTGTCTCCTGAGCTCAATCAAGTACCCACCAGACTCTAGGCGGCAACCTAAGCTCAAAAGTCTACGGACATTCCTTGGCATGTGGGCCCTTCTTCCATCTTCAAAACCAACAAGCAGTACACCTACTCCACCAGTCCTGTCTCTGCAGCTCTTTTTTGCCCTTGCACAAGAAAAAGTCTACATTTAAGGGCCTATATATAAAGACTGGACCCATCTGCATAACCTGCATAACCCAGGATATGTTCCCCAACTCAAGAGCCTTAGTTCAATCCACAAATTCTCCTTTCCTCAAACAACATGAATGAGCCACCATTTTGAGACCAAGAACACAAGTGAGGACAAGCAGCATGTGGGAAAGCCGAAATCTTGGAAGGGTGGGGTCCTTGATGGTGCTGCTGGAAAGCTGAAGCAAGTCAAAAAGCCACCTGTCAAGACGTGCATGTAAGACGGGCAGGTGGCCCAGGAGGGAAAGGCAGTCACTGCCAACCTCGATAACCTGAGTTGGATGTCTGGAGCCTGTATGGCAGAAGGACAGACCGACCTCTACATTTGCACTGTGGCACTCTACCCTCCCCCTTGCCCTCATCCCACAAAATAAAAATTTCAAACATCAAAGTTTTTTTTTTTAAAGTACTGACTGAAGTCAGGCATTTTAAAAAGATGTCTGAATGAAGACATTCAAACTTTGATTTCTTTAATGCTACACGCAGCTAGCCTGGATTTTTGTCATTTGCAGCAAAGTGATCTTTAGCTGATACTGGTGGTTCAAACTGACATTTGAAACCTGAAGGGTCAGCCAAGAAAGTGGCTATGGAAGAGCATAGGGCTACAATGGCAAGGCAAGGGCAATTCTACAGAGCTGGGTGAAGTTAAGGGAGGCTGGGGGCCTGAAGGGTGGGGTGTGGCACTACAGGGGCACTAGGATGGAGAGACCATTGTCCTGGGGCCTTGGTGTAAGGAGAAGGTGCTTTATTGTAAGAGAAACTTCATACTAATCTTAAGCAAAAGAGAGACAAGTGGCTTCATGTCACTGAAAGCCACACACTCCTGTGGAATAGGAAAACTGCAAGGCCTGTGATTCTCACCAGGCCATTGGAACAGTTATTCAAATTCTGCTGGAGCCAGAGACTACAGGCCTCAGCCATCCATCAAGACAGGACAGGGACCATCACCAGAATAGAAAAGGCAAACAAACTCCAGGCCTCCACTTGGTACCAAGCAAAAGCTTGTCTCCCACAGAGTTGCCATGAAACACCAGCTTGGGCCTTAAGGCCAGAATGAATGCAAATGGGGAAGGGAGGAGCTAAAACTAAATGAAGCTAGAACCAGCTGCCCTGTGAAAAAGACAGAGGGAGCTCTGGGGAGGTGGGAGCACAAACCAAACTCACTTCCTCTGCTCTCTGTTAACTCAAAAGTCATGCATGTTGAAGGTCACACAGCTGAGCAATACATGATTAGCCTCCCACTTAGACAACCCTCTGATGTGTACTGAGAGCACTGTTGCCTAGGTTACTTCTCAGAAACTTGAAGTCTAAGACATCAGATGGATGACTAAAATCTCTTCCTATTATCTGTCCCCTCTGTGGTCTCCGGGTGCTGATGTAATCCAGCAAGCATTCTGGCCTGGTACTTGATAGGATAATCCTTAGTCAAGCTCACTTGGGAACTGCTCAGATACAGCCTGCATGGTCAAACTGCATCAAGTTCTGGCCTTATGAGTGGCCTTCCAACACTGGAGTTGTCAAGAAAGCATAGCAGGGGGAAAGAGGAAACATACTAACTCTAGTGGTACCTAGGCCACTGAATCCTATGTTATATACTTACATCATAACTCCTAATCCACACCTACATTTCTCAAGAGATCAAGGCCCTGGGAGAGAAAGCTCTTTATAGCTCATTACCAAGACACCCACTATATACTCTTATAATCCCACTCCTAACCCACACCCCACTGTCTACACTTATAATCCCACTCCTAAACCACACCCCACTGTCTACACTTATAATCCCACTCCTAACCCACACCCCACTGTCTACACTTATAAT
>NW_021621098.1:5699854-5731665 GCF_004785775.1 Grammomys surdaster
CTTATAATCCCACTCCTAACCCACACCCCACTGTCTACACTTATAATACCACTCCTAACCCACACCCCACTGTCTACACTTATAATACCACTCCTAACCCACACTCCACTTAGTTAGTTACAATAGCATTCCTAACCTACACCAGGGTGAAGTCACTACTCACCAACATTGAGATGAAAGCCTCATTGTATCACTGTCCATGCTCATAATGACAGTGTCTTGGTAAGTTTGTAAAAACTTTTGAGCAAGATACAAGGTATTCAGGAGGCCAAGACAAGAGTTTACATAAGTTCAAAGCCTGTCTGGGCTATATGGGAAATTCTAGCTCACTGGGTAACTCAGTGAGATCCTGTCTCAAATGAAAAAGAGAAGAAAGGAGTCTGGAGATATAACTCTGGCAGCATCCTGACCTAGCAAGAGTTCCTAAGATCACTCTCTAGTACTGCACAGCAAAACAAGTAACAACAAAAGCTTTCAAATGGTGCAGCACTTCACAGTGTAACAGCATCTAAATGAAACATGAGTCCATAGAAACATAAAATTCGACTGCCATACAAACTGTCCTCTGTCTTCTGCTGTAATCCTTTGGTGATCTGAAGTTCTTTCTCCAAGAAAGTATCAAGTCTTTCTCTCCTTTCACTTGATTAAAATGACAAAGCCATATTCATTGTAAGGTGTCTTGAACAATTTGTCTCTTAATAAAGAATCTTCTTGACAGACATGATCTGTCTGAGGGGGCGGGGAACCCAAGAAATCCCTTCAGTCTGCCTTGGGATGAATGGCTTACAAGAGCTGGAACTGACGCAGGAGCCTGGCAAGGGTGGCCTTTGGGAAAGATGGATGGCCTGATATGGGGCAATCAGTGAAGATACTCATGGCAGGACAGAGCTGAAGTACAGCAAGAGGCAGTGCTGAAAGGACTGGCTGCAGGAATCACGGATGGCACACAGGTCATGGATGGCACACAGGGGCGTGGTCTGAGTGGCACGATAGGGGACAATACTTTGTACAGAAATCAGAGCATCTGGGACAAGCAGAACCATACATTCTGCTGAGGCTGTCTAGTTGGGAGAGACATAGCGACACAAAAGAGGGAGATGAGTAGGGGTGAGTCTAGAATTCAGCAGGTGATAAAATCTATGTGGAGGGCAGGGGTGGTCCAGCCAGGGCAATCCATACTGAACTTGGTTACCATCTCACTCTTACAAGGGGTGACCTGATAGCAATAGGAGCAACACCCTCCAACTTACCTGACCGGCTGCTTCTGGCTGATGAGTACTCTCGAAAAGTCAAAAGTGTAGCACCAGACAGAGCTACCTTTAGAATGAGGTGCATATGGCAGCTCCTTAAGTCAGTGGGGGCATGCCCCTGAAGTAGACTGTACAACTCAGTTTCTCTTTCTATTCTGATTTGAGGTCTGAGCATGTCTCTGATACATGCCCCTCACCATTGCCATTTACAACCCTGGTCAGAGCTTCAAACACAACCTCGGACTAGAAGCTCCAGGACTGTGTACCGAGAGAAACCTCTTATTCTTCATAAGTAGCCTGTGTTGGGTATTTCATTATGGTGATAAAGGTTAAATAGTATGCTTTCTATACTTTATCCTTTTTGGAAGCCTTGTATAAGTACAGTGAGGGCTAGGTGTATCCCTCTGGTAGAATATCTCACTGAATATTCTACACCTCCATTATTTAGACACAGTATTAACAGTGACACCCGGAACTCAACATGGACAGCTAAGCCTTGCTAAATGTGTGACTCAGATCACTGAAAGCTGGCAATATATCGGGGTGATTAAGCTTCCTTTGAAAAGTGTATCTGACAGAAAGCGAGGGGGCTTGGGTGGTATTTTAGTGTTGGAATTTGGAGAGCTACATACTGCTTTTCTGCCCATGTTCAGAAGTCACTTCAAACATGAAGGGATTAGGGATGTCGGATTAGAGTCGAAGCACTAAGCTCAGTGCAATATAGCCGCTTCTCAGTAACAAGGTGTCAGGACAAAAGTCCTCCAGGAAACGCATGGCCCTGTGTGTAAGCTGGGACAGAGGGGAAACAGGCTGAATAAAGTTATTTTGGTAATTAATTACTGTTTCCAAATGAAGTCTTTGGAGTAATTATCTGTTATAAGCATGCTGATTTAACCAGCTGTCTATGTTGAGCTAACTTTACTCCTGACTTCAAAGATACCATCCACTAGTAATGCTTGACTCCTGAAGACACCGCACACTGTGGTCACGGGACACAGAGAAATCAAGCTGGTACTCAACTAGAAGTTTCTTCCAGTTGGCTAGCTTTTACAGTACTGGCAGGTGCTGTGTAGGTCACTGGCCAGGGGTGTGGAGGGGTACTTCAACATCAACAGTCTTAGATATGAACCATGTAAGTGATAACAATAACTGACATGGTGTCTTGTTTAGGGTTATTGTTGCTATGATGAAATACCATGATCTAAGAAACTGGAGAGGAAAGGGTTCATTCAGCGCACACTACCAAAGCACAGTTCATCACTAAAGGAAGTCAGGACAGGCACTCAGTCAGGGCAAGGGCCTGGAGGCAGGAGCGGACACACAGGCCATGGAGGAGGGCTGCTTACTGGCTTGCTTTGCATAGCTTGCTCAGTCTGCTTTCTTTTTCTTTTTAATTAATTTAATTTATTTACTTTACATTCTAACTGATCGCAGCTTCTCCTCCCTCCTCTCCTCCCAGCCCTTCCTCAGTCTGCTGTCATCCAGAACCCAGAACTACCTGCAGGGGGATGGCACTGAGTGGGCCCTCTCTAATTAAGAAAATGCCCTACAGGTCTGCATAGCCCAATCTTATTGAGGAATTTTTCTCAACAAGGCTCCCTTCTCTCCAGCTTGTGTCAGGTTGACATAAAACTATACAGCACACACAGCAAGATATACTCACGAGTGTAACAGAGGCATGAATGTTATGGTGTAACTAACTGGTTTCTGATTAGATTTAGGGGCTGTGCCACAGGCAGGTACTTGGGACTGTTATTGGATACCTGGCTTAAAAAAACCCATGGCTGAGAAGCTCACAGGCTAGAGGGGAGGAACTCTTACTCTTATTTTGCTAACTGGGCATGCTATCAAACTGCACTCTCAATATTTGAGTACACCTCTCAGCACACATCAGAAAACTGTTTTTCTGTAGTGGAAACCAGTTACTCCAGAGGCTCTAATGGTCTAAGTGTAGAGAACAACTGTGGCCATCTGTATCTCACCTCTGCCCAGGCTCAGATGGGAGGGGAGACAGTGAGAACCAGACAACAGGGAGGACAGCTGGGAAGCAGTATCTTCTGGATGTGAGAGAGCTGCTGCACCCACGAACCCATAACTGGTTTCCTGCATAATTGAGGGAGGGTCTAAAAGCCCTCTCCAGCTGAGAAGCTCACAGCAGCTGAAAGCTCTGGAAGAGGGAGAGAGAGGGCATGTGGCCTTGGTAGGAGAGGGAGAGCGAGGGATGTGTGGCCTGGGTAGGAGAGGGAGGGGGTGTGTGGCCTGGGTAGGTGGCTCACTCACCAGTGGATGACCTAGGAGTGTAAGGCAGCACAAATTGGACTTGTTAAGTTACAAAGCAGAGGTTTTGAAGTTAGAAGTGGGATCTGGAAGGAGGGGTAGAGGAACTGTTGGGGAGAGGAGGGAGTGAATATGATCAGAATACATTGTATATGTGAATAAAATTCTCAAACAATAAAATAACTGTAAAATTATCCTATTTAGGAGCTGGGAAAAAAAGGACATGTGCTAACTGCCCAGAGGGGAGGTGCAGCTTTCTTTCTCACAACCTTTCCTAAGCACTTTTGATGACTATGTAAATTAACATCACTATGCACTCTAACATTCTTCCTTGCCATCACAATGTCATCAAAGTTATGTGGTAAATGAGGAGTGATCGATCTCTGTCCCTTGGACAGTCCTCGTGGGTCATGTTACTCTTTTTGTTCATCATTAGGTTCAACTGTGGTTTGGATCCCGAGTTTCTCTCCAAGACCAACAAGTTCAAAGCCTGGTCCTCACACTTGGAAAAGGCTCTTAGGTTGTTATGACATACCCTTGAAGGGGATTTCAGAAACCTAGCTACTTTCCTTTGTCTGTTTCTCCCTGTTTTACCGTGTGTAACAGAGCCTCTCCATCATGGGCATATGCCTGTAAAACAGAGCCACCATAAACATGTTCTCTTTCTAAATCTGTTCCAGTGATGGGGAGATAACATGAGTGTTGAAGTCTTGTCTTGGAGATCAACAATCAACAATAACTAAGGTGTGAGGCTTTCTGAACGGTATAGCCCGCTTTTTAAATGTCTACTTTTATTATTTTGAATTGCATGCATGTGGGAAGGTATGTGCATGAGTGCAGGTATCTGCATAGGCCAGAGGTGTTGGATGCCCCCAAGCTGGAGTTACAGGTAGCTGGGAGCCAGCCCATGTAGGTGATGGGAGTTAACCTCAGGTCCTCTGGAAGAGCAGTATGTGTTATCTCTCCAGCTTCTGGTTCTGTGGGAGTTTTGTTTGCTTGTTTTGTTGTTTTGTTTTTTGTTTGTGTTTGGTTTTTGATTGATGTTAATGCCAGGTTGAGCTTGGGTGTACATATTAAAACATAGGGTTCAGACTGAAGAGCTGGGTCAGTTGTAAAGTGAGAGGTAAGCATGAGGACCTGAGTTTTACCCAAGTATTTATGTTGAAAAATTAAAAGATGGGCACAGTGACACACACTTGTAATCCCCGCTCTGGGGAAGAGGAGACAGGCAGACCCCTAGGGTTCACTAGATAGCCTAGCCAATTCAGTGAGCTCCAGGCAAGTCAAAGACCCTACTACATGCACACATGTTCATGCATACACATATACACATCTACATATCATGCAAACCCAAAATAAAATGTAGGTTGTTGAGGTTTGGTCTTTTGCTATGCATTGTAACACTAAATACAGGCCCCCAAGGTTGCCCCCAGGGATGAGAGACTCCACACATAAACACAAGCGATGCTATGTTACCTCGCCTCACCCCCAAGTTAACCCTGATTGGTGAATAAAGATGCCTGCTGCCTATAGCTGGGCAGGACAGAAATAGGTTTGGGTTCCTAAGCTTGAGGTCTGAAGAGAGTCCACAAGGAGAAGCAAGAGAGGAAAGATGGAGAGAAAAGTCGCCATGTGTTATATGAGTCATGAAAACATGGCCCAGAGGGCTGGCCAGATGGAGCACGGCAAGTTATAATTCAGGGGCAAGTAGATTCTAATAGCTTTGAGGGTAGATATCTGCCCAGCTCTAATTTAAGACTTATTATAAATATGAAAGTTGTATGTCTTTTATCTGGGAACTGAATGATCAAGGGCAGGATAGAAATCCCGACTAAGATTAATTATTTAGTACAACAGTAGGCTTTTGTATTCAGGTATGGGAAGGCAAACCCATGATTGAGAAGATAGCTTGTAGTACCTCAAGATTCCAAGAGGAGGGAGCATGCCATGAGGGCCTTTATTGTGGTTTCCATGGAAAGGTGAGGTACACAGGAGGCAGGCTTAGGATGGGCTAGTTTGAGTAATCTCAGCAGACTCTAGGATGACAGAATGGTCCTCACCGTGGGGTGAGCAGTGGAGTGGGACAGTGAACCAATGTTAGAGCCGGCTAGGAGTGTGACTCATACCCATAAAAGGTGCTCACAGGTGATCTTGGTTTATCACAGGGCATTAGCTGGCTCTGCGTAACAAAAGTTCACATTAGTGCTAGAACCCCCTGGCTAATCCAATTATATAAGGAATAGCCATGTAACTTTGGGAGCTTATTCTGAGTCTCAATTGCAAGTCTCCTGGCTTTCAAACTGACCTTTTGGTGTGAATGAGATGCAGGGGCAGAGATCAGCAGTGTTGGCAACTACTAGTGCTCTATCTACCGCGCATGTCTTTATTATAAGTGGAGGGACCATGATTCAGAAACAAGGGAAGGATCATGCCTGGCGTTGCATGATGAAGGGCATGTGTCAGCATCTGGCTCTCCTGACTGCAACGTAGCCAGAAGTTTCTTTGTCCTTGCTATTATTGTAAATACTCACAGCAGCACTGGGCATAGATGTGACAGTCATTCTTATGAGTCCATAGATTGTGCTGGATGCAGTTATCCTGGAGACCCAAGAGAGTAAGTTGTTTCCATACATTTCACCAAATAGATGAGTAACTCTGCTTTCTCTGAAAGTCTACCATCTACTGATAAATGGATCGATTTCCCATTAGCCTTTAGGAGTGATGCTAGGAAGAGTTAGGTTTGGAAATCTTAGCATTTAAGTTCTTCTCCCATGTGCAATTTCTTCCTTTCCTTCCTCCAATGAATATTTATTATGCCCAAGACACTGTGAGGAAGCAATTTACATAGAAAAATGTAATGGAAGGGAACGAACAAGCAATGCTTCACTATGGGAGCCAGCATTTGCTCTTATGTGATGTCTCCATTTCTGTAAGCGCTTAAATGAAAATAATGAGTGAAATACAAAGACATCCAGATGCAGTCCAAAACAGGAGAATGGCTGTTGCAGACTGCAATTAATCTCTGTCATAAATCTACCCCCTTTTCACCTGAGGGTTTCATCCAGCGTAATTATTCTGCACTGTCATCACACCAAAGGGACAGAAGCTCTTAGACTAGTACAATAATTAACAGCATAACCACAGCACTTCAAATACTCGTCACTAACTGACCCTGCTCCTCTGATCCAAAGTCAGCGGCAAGGAAGGTTCAAACCCAGGGGGTGTTCTTTACAGGTCTGGATTGCACGCTTGTGCTCCACAGAGACAGAGCCGAGGCACTGAAGAGCCTGGCAGGTACTGGGCAATTCTGCACCTCACTGTGTGACAGCAACCATAGCACAAAAGAGGCTAAGACACAACATCACAAAATTGCCTCCCAGTATTCTGTGTGCAGACTTGAAGGGAGGATTGCCAAGGTCAGTGTGCTGAAGATGTGGCAGAGGTGGATGAGACCCTTTCCATAAAAGAGGAAACTTCGTCTCTTTCCTACAAGGGGGTCAAAAAGAAGATTCCAAAGATCCAGGTAAGTCCAGGAAGCTCCATATGTTGTAAAGAACCCAGAAGAAATGTGTGGATGAAGAGCAGTCTTCGGAAAAGTGAGGAACTGAGGTAAGGGAAAATATATGAAGACTATTTCATTGCTGAAGGAAAGCCCAGGGCAGCAAGGAGGGCAGCCATGCAGCCTGAAAAGGGACAAAGACAGGAGAAGAGGAAAATAAACCGAGTAAAGAGGAAGAGGATGGAGGTGCTGGTGGTAGTAAATAAGTCCTATCAGAGTTCTCCCAGGTCTACAGCACAGTCATGTCCCCTGTGTATAACTCCTTTGTGTGTATGCATGTGCAGGTGCGCATGTGCAGAGGTCAACAACGGGTGTCCGAGTGCATGCATGTGCAGGTGCGCATGTGCAGAGGTCAACAACGGGTGTCCGAGTGCATGCATGTACAGGTGCGCATGTGCAGAGGTCAACAACGGGTGTCCGAGTGCATGCATGTGCAGGTGCGCATGTGCAGAGGTCAACATCGGGTGCCCGAGTGCATGCATGGGCAGGTGCGCATGTGCAGAGGTCAACAGCAGGCAGCTTCACTCTCTTTCACTCTCGCCTTAGTTTTTGAGGCAGGTGTTCCATGAACTTTGAATTGTCAATTTAGCCTGGTTGTCCTGCAGGCCTACACAGATGGATGGCCTTAGCCTCATCCTCCAAGCACCGGGATTATAGGTGTGTGCCACATGCCTGTCCTTTTCCATGGGTGTTAGCAGATTGGATTCAGGTCCTCCTGCTTGTGTGGCAGGCATTTTACTAATGGAGTCATCTCCCCAGCCCCTGTACTTCCATCTTTTAAAGAAAAAATAAAATAAAATGGAAGGCTATGTAAAATTTTCTTTAAAGAATGCAGTGTCTGGGCTAGAGATATGGTTCAGTGGTTAAAAACACTTACTGCTCATAAAGGGGATCTGAGTTTGGGTCTCAGCATCCGTATGGGTGGCTCACAACCACATCATCTCTGATACCTTCTTCTAGCCTTCATGGGCACCAACTTCTCTCTCTCTCTCTCTCTCTCTCTCTCTATCTCTATCTCTATCTCTATCTCTATCTCTCTCTCTCTCTCCAATCTTTAAGGATATACAGTGTCCTGTCCTTTCACATAGTTAAGGTACCACAGTCCTTATTTTTAAAAGCCACAAATCCTGCATTGCAAATGAATGAAAATTTAAAGCTGGTTCTTGGTACATAATGCACAGTAATTACACACAGGGCAGGTAGTTCTCCACTGCCAGGTGGCTTTTCTCCAGCTCATAAGAAATCATTGTTTTGGTAACTGAATACCACTGTAATTGAAAAAAAAATTTTTTAAAAGGTTGTAGCTGTTAGCATTCATAATTCCTCTGACTAAATACATTAAGAACAACAAACAAACAGGTCAAGATCTGTCTAAACTTGGTTCCTAGAACTTCCCTTCACGTGAGCACCAGCTAAATCAAAGTACCTGGTACTTTGTTCCACTCTCAGTATCGCTGCATTTCAGCCATCCACACTCAGCATGGCGCGGATAACATCTGGAGTGAAGTCAGTGGACCTGGCTTCCGCTAACAGCTTAAGCCTTCCGGAGCTGAGCTTCTCCATCTTGAGGCTGGGTTGATGGTACCCATAGCCTACACCTTCCAGATCCTGTCTACACCTTCCAGGCCCTGCCTACACCTTCCAGGGTCTATAGGTCTACTGTAGCTTCCCTTGGTCTATAGAACATTCTTGTGAGTACACCTTCCTATTGGAGGAGGTAAAGCCTGGACAGCCCCCTTGATGACTTCCTTGGTCCCAGGTTTGAGTCCTGTGCTCATTATATCCTAGAGCTCAAAGTGAACCTTGAATGTATGTGTTGTTGGTTTTCAATTCTATAGAGAACCACTCAAGGTGGTTCATGGGCAGAAACGAAGCCCGGACCATCCTCTCCCGCAATTAATTCCCTTGGGAATGAAACCTACAGCGACCCACTTCAGAGAACTCATGAACTTCAAGAACTCAAAAATACAGTAATGGCACCAGGAACAGCACAGACACATAGCAGCAAAGGGAGCTGCCGATGACAGGAGAAGGCTTCCAGCGGCATAGACTATCAATGGTGGTCACCATGGCCTTGGACCCCTGTTTGACCCTCAGTTTTTGAAGCATCTGTGGTTGTCTGGGCCCTTACAACAGACTTACCCCGCTGTAGCAAATCTCCAGAGGCAAACTGGATTTAGGTAGAGAAGGTCAAATTACACTGCTTTGCAAGGCCACATTTTGAAAAAAAAAAAAAAAAAAGAGAGAACGAGTACCGGAAGTAGTTGGGCGTGGCCTACCGATGCTGGCTAAGTACTTCCTCTGCTGCAGGAAGGGTATCATGGGAACCTGCAAGTGGGCTTGCTCAGTGTCCTCTCCCTTCCCCCTTTTACTTGAACATGCTGCACCAGCCCTCAGGGATGCCAGTGACAGTGCCCAGGAGTTCTCTGCTCACAGGAGTCCCAGGAGCTTCAGGTAAAAGCCCAGCCTTTTAATGTGCACTTCAGGCTAAGAACTTGCAAATGCTTACGAAGAATGCCTGTAGCAGACAGCAAATTAATGAAGTTCTGGGCAGGAAGGGAACCAATATCCCCCTACACCAGTGGCTCTCAAACTTTCTTGTGGTGACCCACCATAAAATTTTTGTTGCTGCTTTCTATCTGTACTTTTGCTATTGTTATGAGTCATAACATAATATAAATATTTGTATTTTCTGATGGTTCTTTGGGGATCGTGACCCAAAGGTTGAGAACCTCTGCTGGACCCAGGCAAGAGTCAGCCTGAGAGGGTCAGAGGTAGAAAGGGGAGGGGCAGCATGGTGCCTACACGGAGCCTGATGAAAGCTCATTTCTCCCACTTCAGTCACATTCTGTGTTAACCTGCAGGGGAGGCAACTGCCAAGGTCAAAAGCTGCTGATAAGATTGAGAGGCCTGTGGAGGCCTTGTCTAAGACAATCGAGTGTTCTTCCACCTCCTACATTTCAAAAGTAACCATGAAGGTCGCATCATTGGGGCCCACTCCCTCCCCCGCTTTGTGTGTGCTTTCAGTATGAGTGTGTTGAGTACATGAGGGCCAGGACGACTGCGTAGGCATGAAACCTTTTTGATATCCTTTCCAGGACTCTGCTAGCATGAACAGTGGCCTGTGCGACTGTCAGGTGGAAGCACATGCTGTCTCACAAGGGAAGCCACTTTAGCTAAGCAAGATTTCTCATGGTGGCTGTCAGTGTGAGCCACGCTGTGCTGTGACTGAGTGACTGAGACCAGTAGCCTGAAAGAGGATGGACTTGCAGAAAATCGAATGTTTTATGGGAAACTTTTATGTTTTTCAAAAGTTATTAAATTTAAAACTTCTATATTTGCATATATTCATTGTATTATATTTCATTGTGATATATTCATACATGTATATCAAATAGATTGGAAAAGGACATTTTAAAAGCTACTGGGGCTGGAGAGATGGCTCAGCATGTTATAGTCTTGGAGAGGACCTGGGCTCAGTTCTCAGAACCCATATCTGATAACTCACAACGCCTGTAACTCCAGCTCCAGGGAATCTGACCTCTTTGGGTACCCGTGTTTGTGTAGTGTACATACTCCACCTCCACACACACTCGTACACACTCACTCAAAACACACACACACTCATACACACATTCATACACACACTCAAACACATTCATGCACACTCATACACACACGCATACACACACACTCATACACACTCAAACACACACTTATACATGTGCTCATACACACTCAAACACACTTATACACACACTCAAACACACACACTCATACACACATTCATACACATACTCATACACACACTCAAACACACTCATGCACACTCATACACACACGCATACACACACACTCATAACACACTCATACACATACACACACTCATACACATACTCATACACACACTCAAACACACTCATGCACACTCCTACACACACGTATACACACACTCATACACACACATACACACACTCAAACACACACACTCATACATGAGCTCATACACACTCAAACACACTCATACACACACTCATACACGCACTCATACACACACTCAAACACACTCATACACACTCATACACACACTCAAACACACATGCATACATACACACACATACACACACATCTATACATCATGAAAAGTTAAATCTTTAAAAAAAGAAAGCTGCATGATTTTACTATAGTTAAAATTCCATGTATTTCAAAGACATATTTTAAATTAAAATTTAAGTGGCTATGTCTTAGGAATGTCCAATTGTTCTCACTGGGGAACTGGAAAAGACCCTTCCCTGGACATTGCTGAGGTCAGGGGTTCTGTATCCCAGCTGAAATGTCTTAGTAATTAGAGTTCCTGGTTCACTCACGACCAGACCTCTGGGTTGGGTGTAGACATCTGCGCTGAAGACAACTATCCAGAGGCTTTGCCTATACTGTGTAATCTGAGGGACCGTTAGGTGGGATAAGCTACTCAGGCTGCAAACTACACAAAGAATAACTCCATTCTTGGTTCCTAGGAAATGGAAAATGAAAAGAATTTTTTTTAATTCTCAAGTCTTTTTTTCCTTTTTGTTCTGCTCACCTAGGTGTTAATTAAAACTCCAAGTTATCCAGTAACCACTACCTTTGTCCCTGGCCAGTTCACACTACCCATAAGGCACATTGGTGATTTCCCTTTCTCCTACCTCCTCCCTAGAAAACCAGCTCTCCTAATTTGCTGGATACAACAAATTCTACAACATCCTACATTCCCTGCCTTCTCTGCACCCTTCTCTCTTCCAGCATCAGAACAAGAGATCTGTTTTGACCATTTTCAAGGTCATCCCCTCCCAGAGTCCTCCAGGTTCACTCCCAACCTATCACCTGTTTAGGCCACCCTCCCTTTACCTTTCTTTCTTCCTTTCTTTTTTCTTTTTTTCCAACTTTGTTCTAGAAGCCAAATCTTTCTCAACAGACAAAACACTGTTGAGCTTTCTTAGAGCAAAACCAGTTCTACCTCGATCCTAAGTCCTTGAAGGTCCTTCTCACCAAAACCAAACTGTTCAAGGACTAGTGAGCACAGACTGTTGACCCCTCTCCTCTCACCTTCCGTTTACCTGCCTCAGTGTATGGTTACCTGGCCCCTGGCTCCAGCAAGAGATTGGAATTGGTCTCACCAAAGGCAACAACCAACTGTCTCTTTCTAACTAGTTTGCTGCCTTGTTGGGGATGCCAGGGATGGCTCTATTCTCCACAGACCCGTCCAGACCCCTTAGAAATTCCTCTTCCCCCACATTGCTCCCTGTTGTCAGGCTTTCTGCCTAGGCTCCCAGCATTCTTTGTGATTCCACACTCTGTCATCTCTCTGCACTTGCTCATTCCCTCTCATCTGCCTGTGATGCTCATTCCCCATGGCCTTTACTCTTGTGTCTCACACACCTTAGCTTGTGTACTTCCTTGTGGGGAATGATAGCTCGCATGTGGGCACGTGCGTGGGTTCTTGAATCTTGTTGGGGTGTTGTGATTCCCACAGCTCCAAAGAGACTGGAGTGCGGGAATCTCGACTGAGTTCACTCCACGAGCAGCACCAGGCGGGTGCTATGGGGCCCCGCCTAGCAGGAGGAGTTCTCACTCAGTCTGAAGTTCTGCGGGTGCGCAGAGCTCTTGGATTGGGGATCCCCGGGCCAGAAGGCAGCCGGGGACTGACTGGTCTTAAGCCCTTGGGCTGTCAGACGCTACTGAGAGGCCACAGAAGGACTGAGACTGAGGGCATGTGGGTGTGTGACCAGCCATCCCACAGCAGAGAAAAACGAGAGGTGGGGGAGAGAGAAGAAAGAGGCCCCGGCAGTGCCCCGAGGGAGAAACTCGGTTGCTGTACTTGCTTAGCAGACTCTCAGCCTGGCTAGCTTGCTTGAAGAGGCAGTCCTCCGTGGCTGGAACACAGAAAGGTCCTCCAGGTGGGAAGTTAGGTGTGGTGGCTTCGGCTACTCCATGTTTCCCCACGGTGGTTCCCAAAAGACACGAGGAAGTTCGTGATTTTTACAGGCTTTAATGTCATAGTGGATGGTAGATGAATCTGGATGCACCCCCTCACCCCCACCCTGTGAAACCCAGGGCTGACCTGAGTCAAATAGGGAGGAGGAGGGTCTCTGGAAGAATGCTTAATTGGCTATGCCTCTGGCCTTCAGGTATCTCATTAGTATGTAAATCTCTTGAGGCTGAGGCCTGTAGTAACTCCCTCTACCTGTGCTGGATGACACAAACCTCTCTTAGGGAGGAGCTGTATTGCCTAATGTGACTGAAAATCGTGGGTCAATGGCGTGTCAGGAGCCTAGGGTCTGAGGGCGTGGCTGAAGACTTACCGTTGTCCCACTAGGGTCCAGGGTTCCAGGCTTGTGCCCAGCCAGGGTAACCAAGCTGTCATTTCACAGCCCCACACTTCCTCAGTCTGTTGAGATGGTAGGAGTTATTTTTGGCTTACCACAAAAGCAAAAAATGGCTTCTGACATTAGGAAACACAAGGGATTCCCTAACATTTCCTGTGTTACACCAATAGATGTCCCCTGGCAGTAGCAGCACAGGAAGTTGGTGCTGCTTGGCCTTCTAAGGCCACATTAGATCCTTGTGCTGGTTCTGTTAGTGAAACAGTCACTTCTATTTAGGATGGTTTTGCTAAGAAGCATTGTCCCTCACTGGGGCCATAAGGTGGACAAAGAGCCTGATTTTTCTGCCTTTACTTTGTATGTTTCTCTCTGACTCCTGGCTGCCTGCTGCATCAGTCACTTCTCTTGCTATAACAACCAACAATTAGAAGAGAGCTTTATTCTGCTTCTAGTTAAAAACCATCTCATGATGGTGAGGAAGGTGTGTCGGGAGGAGCAGAGGCTGCAGGGTCCTCGAGAAGTCCAGAGGATATAGAAAGTAGGATTGAGCTATAAAGCCTCAAGGCCCACCTCCTGTGACCAACTTTCTCCAACAAGGCTCCACCTCCTAAAGCTTCCACAACCTTCTCAAACAGCACCACTATTTGAGGACTGAGAGTTTTAAACCCACAATTATGTTTCATGTTCAAAGCAGCATGTCTGTTCATCTTTGCAAGTCCACACTAGTCAAGAAGCATCTGTTCAGGCTGTCTTCTTCTGCTTTGGGACTAAAGGCACAGTGACAAGCTGTTGTCCTAAGCTTGTGATGAACAGCACAGCCTTACAAGACAGAGCCCACAGACCCACACCCAGATGAAATCAATCTGGGAGCAGAAGTCATCTTCTGAGAAAATCTTGTCCCATAAGTAATATGGACTCCTATGAACCACTGTGCAGAACCAGAGCTGGGACAATGGTCAAGGAGACTACAACTACACAAGAACTGTTTAATTATTTGTACCTTTGCCTGTCCTGTTTCTTCCTTAATTTACAGGATTGTTTTCTATGGGATGCTATCTGAAATGAATGAAAAGTGAAGTTATGTTTAATGAGACTGTTTGTTCCTCCAACACTGTATCTTTCTATATTTGCCCAGCATGAGAATCATACTTATTAAAATACAGATTTGTGGACCTCTCCCATACACAGGGCATTAGAGCACTAGCTACCCAGGGCAAGCTTGCTCATGACATGTTTTCTAGGACCTGGTCACCACCTGATAGGTCTTTGACTTATGGCTAACCTTACCTGCCAATGTGACAATTGCCCATTGAAAGAAAAACACTGTGCTAGCTCAACTGGAGAAGCTGGGACAGCTGAGAAATACTACTATGAAGGAAAAACTAAAGGTGTTGTTTCCAGCCTCTTCCTGGGTTAGCTCTTGGCTGATGACCTTTGTTTCTTCCAAGAATGGACTCCTTTGATGCAGGTTTGTCATTCTGTACCAAGTACATGGTGGACACAGGGTCCCCATTATACTTTGCATGTCACAGTGTTTCCATGGGAGTCACAGCATGGTCCTCTAAGTGTCAGGGTCTCTGGTTATATGTCTCATTAGTCAGTTACAGCCAGCCAATTGCAGGGAACATCTGCAGTTCATTGGCAATTAACTATGTTTCTTTCCATGGTTGGTCCCCTTCTTGCTTCAGTACCAGCTGGGTCCCTGATGGTGATTCTTCATGAAAGTGGGAGTTTATGTAGTCTTTCTCCTACATAAACTGGCCTTGGGCACCAGGGATGGGATATACATTGGAGGGTAAGTCAGAAAACACAGTCACATTGGTAGCATAAAACGGAAGCAGGGAGAAAGAGAGATGTAGTCTGTTTCCGGGAGATCCACACATAGTGAACTACCACTTAAGCATCCTTGCTCATTGAGAAGTTATTTCCAGTTTAAATGGACATCACATATACACACAACATAAACTAATATGTAACATAACAAGCAAAGCAATGCAGCATAAACAACTTTATAGTCTAGTTGTTGTCCATGGGTGGTAGCTAGTGGTGCATGCCATCAGCCCCAGAGCCAAGAAGCAGGGCCAGGTGGGGGATCTCTATGAGCTCGAGGCCAATCTGGGCTAGATAGTGAAATCTTGTCTTAAAAGAGAATGGCCTATGTGTGTTTTTCTTAATTAATTAAATGTGGAAACAGTAGGAACATCTACAGTTTGATATTTACTGCCACAGGGAAGCCTTTCTCCCCCTGAAAAGGCTGTTAATGTACAACTAAATTATTCTTCATGCATTTGTTTCCTTATCATACTATTTAAACAACCTAGTCCATACTACAAATAACAATTTTACATTTGATACATGTATTTGATTATTAATTAGATTAGATTGAAGGTGGCTGTCTTATTCTTATTTGCTATTCTCTTTCGGTAATACCCCTGTCTATTGTAATTTTATCCCCTTTGTTTATTTGTAAAGACTTTTATTTTATCATTTCGTGTCCTCACTATATAGAACCCTCTCTATTAGCCCAGGCTGGCCTGGAATTTGAGACCCTCCTGCCTCTTCCTCTGAAGTTAGTGCTACACGCTCTGTGTATGGTTATGTAAAGCTCTCAGCATATGAAAAATGAATGTTTTCTGTATTGCATTTTACAATGACTTTCTCAATATTTTATTTAACTGAATTTCTTGCCATATGGACATTTTATTTTTTGTGTTTATTCCTTTTCCTGATTTGCCTTCCAAGGAAACAAAGGAGGAACTAAATTTCCCTTCTGTGTATATAGGTGTAGGATATTTGAAATTAATAAGGCTTTATACACTCTGAGAAGCCTCTAGGCTCTTTGTTTCCCCTGTGTGGTTAGAATGGTGTGTCTGCCCCCAACTTGGCCTGGGAATTATAGGAGGAGTTACCTCAGTGCTTATTTGACATGAGGTAGCAGGAGCCACCTTAGAAATCAGCTTCTTTCTCTCCCATGGATAAAGAGAGAATAAATTTATTTCTAAACTAAATTACAAATATATAAGTATCATTAATACCAATATATATTTTATTCAATAGATGTTCCAATGACAAGCAAGTCAAAATACATGTCATAGCCTCATTACTAATAAGTCAAAATGTGTTGATATGGAATAGAAAATTGTTGATACTAGTTCAACATACAAGAAAATTCCTATTATGAAAACAAGAATTATGGGATAGTATGGTGGTGCATACTTTTATTCCTAGTACTTGAGAGCCAAAAACAGGCAGGCAGATCTCTGAGAGTTTGAGGCCAGCTTGCTCTACAAAATGAGTTCCAAGCCATCCAGGGCTATATAGTGAGACTCTGTCTTTAGAAAAATTATTTACATTACAAATATAATCTAGGATGGGATCACCACTTTGTGGAAGGCACATAGGCTTGGCTTCCCCTGCAGTAGACCCTGAGTGTGCTGTTTCTTTGGGAGGTTAAAGGAACACCAGTCATGGGAAAGGGGAAGGGGCAAATGATGGAGTGCTACAAATACAGGTATCTCTGTAGGCAGTTGGACTTTATACTTGGAAAATTGGCACACCAGCATGGTGTGTGTGTTGCAAGGGTTACAGGAACAAGACTCCAGTTCCGTGAGTCATCCCTGAAGGGATTCACTTGGGACCTTGATCCCTCACATGGTTGTGGCACAGGTGTGTAAAGCTGAATTCACAAGTCAGAGAAAGGTGCAGTCAAAGGCCAATGCTGGCTACTGAATGTCATGGTGACATTGTGTGAAGCAGATGGGATGGTGAACTGGACATAGGAGCTACTATTAAAGTTTCTCCTTAACTTCAAGTCCACCTTGTGTGTGTAAACAACAGTACCACACACTTCCCAGGGGACAACTTTCTTCTTCCGTTGTTCTCTTAGAAGAGTGGGTCAGGGAATGAGATCAAGTTAGAAGTCCGGAAACATCTTCATGAGATCTTGGTGGCCATACTTTTCATGTTTATTTAACTTTTAGGTGTTTGAGTACAAGGTCTCATGTATACCCACCTAGCCTTGAATTTGATATGAAGCTAGGATGATCCTGAACTTCTGATCTTCCTGCGGCCATCTCCCCAGAGCCACAGTTATAGGCAATTCTGGTTTCTGTAGTACTAGAGTCTGAACTCAGGACTTCACACATGCTAGGCAAGCACTCTACCAAGTGAGCTATACCCCAGCCCTTATTTAACATTTGACCCCATGTTTAAGAATTATGAACAGTAGTAGCAATAGTAATAATTCTTTTTCAGCACAGTTTTACATATATATTCTCACTTCTCAAGAAAGGGCTTGTGAAATCACAGAGGTAATTTCTGTTCCTTAAAATTCTAGAATATTCCAAACCACATGAGGAAAAGGTTGCATGCTTAAACCTCAGCTGGAATTATCAGTTCAAGGAAGCAAGGAATAGGTCAGATTCCAATTACTTTAGAAAGAGAATTAACTAATGGACAGGAGACACTTCTGTTGAGAGATGGCTTGTCATAGCTGGTCTTTGATTGACCCAGAAGCCTTACCACATGCTTTGACCTCTAGTATAGGCCTCCCCATCACACATTTTTTAATGCATTTATATATAAAGTTTTCCATAATGAATACATATACCACTTATATTCAGTGAAAGAATATAGTTTTAAAAGTTGTTTCACTCATGTGCAGGCTCCACCTAGATCAGAGTGGCCTGTGGCTGTATCTATGGGGCATTTCCTAATGGATGTAGGAGAGCCCAGTCTACTGTGGGTAGTACTATCCCCTAAGCAGGGGGACTGGGGTTGGATAAGAAAGATGACTGAGCAACCCAGAGGGAGAAAGCCACCAAGCAATATTCCCCTGCCTTATCCCTGTCCAGAGTATGGACTGTGATGCCCAGTGATGGACTGTTACATGGAAATATGAGCCAAATCCTTTCCTTCCCCAAGCTGGTTTTGGTCAGTGTTTTATCACAGGAACAGAAAGTGAGCAAGGACAGAGACCTTGGGAACTGGAAGAAGTTTGGTTGATGGGAAAGTGTTGGGCTTTGGTGTATTTCAGTCTGACAGCTGGGGTGGACGTGCAGAGAGTGGCTAAAGGAGCTGACAGAGCTAGCATTCTCGATGGTGAGACCACTTCTGTCTAGAAGGGAAAGTTGTTATGTTCTGCCTTGTGCCGCTTGCCTCTAAGATGGAGCTACAGAGAGCCTTGTATGTGGAAGAGTGGAGTCAATAGGTACCCAGAGAATTGCTGACAGGAGAAGACTCATAACAACATATGGTTGCCCTTTAAGTAGTTGATGTTTTTGCTTCCTAACATGAGCTCTCTTACAGGGAGCCGTATTCATCAGGTGAATGAATGAGGTAACATTCACAAGTAAATGAGATAACAGACTTCATAGAGAGGAGGAATTTACCTCCCAGTTCAAGGGCATGATGTCTGCAGCAGCTCAGTTTGGTAATGTCAACCATAGCCCCCTGAAGTGGGAGGTTGTGTCAGGTGGAGCAGGCAATCAAATCTTGAGGCAGGAAGCACAGAAAAGATGGGTGCAGTCCCAGAATACTTTCTAAGCAATATCTTCCCATGACCCAAGGATCTCTCAACTCCACTTCCTAATAAAAGTTCACAGCACCTCCTAGTCCCTGACCTGGAGGACCAAACATCTGCACCTTTGGTGGACACACTATCCAGACCATAGTAGGAACCAATGGTGCCCTTGTGCTGACAAGGTCAGAGATTGGCCTGATGTCTCTGCTGAGCTCACCAATGTATCCCTATCTGTGGTTATGCTTGTACTGTGCTTGATCATTGACAGACAGCTCCCACAATGGCTCTACTGCAGGGGCGGAAACATCCTTCACAGGGAACATATATCTCTAACTGGAGAACAGCCACATTAACACTTCCCTGGCTGAATTCACCCGGATGCCCTGCTGGATATTGGTGGCTGGGATTTATTCAACAAACTCAGATGGGTTCTCTATGTTTTAGTTATTACATAAGGGAGAGAGAAATCACAGTGATTAGTCAATAAAGAACTGTCAGGGCTGGAGAGCTGGCTCAGTGATTAAGAGCACTTGTTGCTGTTCCAGAGGATGTGGGTTCAATTCCCAGTGCCCACATAGCAGCTCACAGATATCTGTAATGTAATTCCAATCTAGGAGATCTGACACCCTGTTCTGGCCTCAGCAGGCACTGTATGCACATGATGCCAGACATACAGGAAAAACATCAATGTACATAAAAGTAAAAAAAAACTAAAAAGAAGTAACAGTCCCACTATAAGTGTACAAATTGCTTACAAGCGAGCAGCACTAATGATCGTCGGGTAACATGGAGAACTGAGGAGAGAGATTGGGCATGTCGTGCAGATGCTGCCGATGGGCAGCACAGAGGAGCTTCCGGCAGACGCCAAGGCCACCAATGAGGATTTTTATCTGAAAATCAGACTTCTGGCCAGGCAGTTCAATCTGAGAGCTAAAGATTACCTACCACTCTGCTTCCACTAAGCATCTGCTGTGGTAGAGAATTAGCTGCCTCTGCAGGAGAACACTCCAGTGATGTACAGCTGGAGTTGGTGGAAAGTATACTCTGAGGACTGTGGTGGGAAGAACATGCAAGAACTGGGCTGTGGCTCAAATTCCGAAGCAGAGAACATACAGCTATAAGAATAACATGGGATTATTATACCTAGTTTTTCTTACTATGCCCAATTTTGTTATACCCAATATTTCTATTTTTGTTATGGAAAAAAAGAATAGTCTTTGTTAGCACAAATGGTGCTGGGTAATAATGCTGATCTGTTGTATCATACATTATTTATTATTTATTCTTGTAGATAAATCTAAAAGTGATTTCTCCTTCTGGTTGGCTCCTGTTGGCTTGCCATCAAAGCATCAGTCATCAAGCTGCGTCGATGGCTTGGCAGACAAAACACTTTGCAAGCATGAAGATCTGAGGTCAGATCCCCAGCATCTGTCTAAACTCTAGCACATGTCTGTAACCCTGGTACTGAGGGATGGAGAAGGGAGGACCCGGAGAGTCCTGCTAGGCACCAAAGCCCAGTCAAAATTTTGAGCTCTGGGTTCAGTGAAAGACCTTGTCTCAGAAATTAGGTGGAACATGTTTGAGGGAGATACTGATTTTGAGCTCTGGCCTCCATATATGTTCACAAATAGTTATAGCATGTACATTCATTTTAGCACCTCTAGTTAGATGGTTTGGGTTCTGAAGGAATTGATGATAATTTAGACCTGGTTTGTAGACTATTGGGAAAGGCAAGGATTGAGAAGCAGGTGAGCCTCATTAATATTAGTGGGTTCAGTACTTCAACTTGTTAGTTCCTGATTTATGAATATTATATGTCTCTCCAATTGAAGTGCATGCCTGTAAGGGCAGGACTTACTTATTAAAGTTTATTGTAGTTCACACGTGGAGCATGCAAATAACCTCTCAGCTTGCTCAGTAATTATTTGTTGAAAATCATGTAGCAGATATTACCTTGAGCAAGTGCTGAAGAATTAATATAATTATCACTGATCATCAGCCCTTGGCTTTCCTTGCTTATAAAACATCATAATTTCAAGAGTACATTGTATTTATTTAATCCCAATGAATTGTAGCAATTTAACATGCTTTAAAGTTTTGTATTCATAAAGTGCTCTAAACAAGATGCTCCTTTTAGCAATTGGGGAAGAAAGTTCTCTAAAAGCCATTTAATTCTTAGTGGAAAAAATAGTAACAAAAGCATTGTGTGAATGTTTGAATAACAATTTGCTCATTTTCTTCATGAAATTGGATTTTGATATAAAATGCATGTGTGTCACTGAAAGTCTGAGCGATGGGTTGGTGTGGTTGGGACCCAAAATGACAGTGCTCTGTCACTGTGTGCTGTGTGGGCTTGATGGCTTTGAACAGGGGAGGAGTGCACTGGACTCATGGTGCTTCCAATGGTGACTTCTCTTGCTGAGTAGGGTTAGTGGTCAGGGCAGCCATTCAAGCTGACAGAACCTTGGACTTCTGCGGCTTCTGTGATGGGGACAGGGACATGGTTGACTTGAATATTTTTCAGACAGCCAAAAAATGAATTCCACACAGGGAGTGTAAGTATTTTCAATTTGTCTGAAAGAGAAAGGAAGAGGCACTTGGTGGATAGCTCATACCATGAAATGAATGTACAAGGGAGGGAGTTATTAAGAATATTATTAGAAAGAGCCAGAGACCCCATGGCTTGGCCATCTCCCGACCTCCTGTCTGCTGTGATTGATATATTGGTAGCAAAGCTGTCCCTTGCCTCTAGAGAAGGAACTTCTATGGCTTGAATCATTAGATAATAACTCTCAACTCTGTTACCTTTTATGGGTTATGAAAGGACTATAAAATTAATGAGCAGACTATCTGAAGGATATAAAACAAGGAAAAATAAAATGGGCCCTTCCAGGCATCATTCAGTCCTTGAAGGTGACTGTCCCAGCCGCCCCATCCTCCCATTTGTGACTATCTCAGCTGCCCCATTCTCCCATGTGCACCCAACAGTCACTCAGTGCCTAGGGAAGAGAGACCATTATTTCTCATCAGCTTTCTTGATTATTTGCTGACATAGGCTTCTGACTTAATGAATCCTCTTAAGGAGGGTTATAAATGACAGGCTTGGGACCAGAGGAAGCAGTAGTCATGTGGCCTACACTACCCTGAGATGTGCCTAGATGCTAAGGCCAAGGGCCTTGCCACCTCCACTGTGTACCCAGGAATGTTCTTCTCCTTACTCAAGTGTTGGCCCCCCTTAGCTGTTGGGTTGAGAAGATGTCAAGAGCTCCTGGGCTTTAACATGGGTGTAGAAGTTGGGAGTAGAGTTATTTACCTGGGACCCCTCCGATGTGTAGTGACCCTTGGGTGCTGTTCGGTGGGAAGGAAAGCTGTCCAGCTGTGTAGCTATTGTCTGTGTCCAGTTCCAGATGCAGGATGTGCTGTCTGATGGAGACTGGATGAAAGGAAGCTGGTTAGTTCTCATGTGTGCACCCCCCCCACGTCACCCATGTCACCCACATCACCGTCACCATTGTCTTTGAACTCATTCCCACTGGACCCTTGCAGGGACTGAAGGCACTTGCTCAGCCTTGGGTAGAAATGCAACACACTTTCCACAGCAGCCATTACTAAATCAGATCCCTACAGTGACTCCACGGCATTGAGGAGACAGCTGAGTTGGTTAAGTGCCTGCCTTGCAAGTGTGAGGATCTGAGTTCAAGCTCTCAGACTACCTGAAAACAAAACAATGCCAAGTGTGATGGTAGACTGTTGTTGCAATCCCAGTGTTGTGGTAGACTGTTGTTGCAATCCCAGTGTGGTGGTAGACTGTTGTTGTAATCCCAGTGCCCAGGAAGCCGAGACAGGCCTGTGGCTCAACTCACCAGCCAGCCCAGACTATAGCGAACCCCAGGCCTATAAGACCTTGTCTCAAAAACCCAAGGTAGTTAGTACCTGAGGAATGAAAGCCAGCTTTGGCCTCTGGCTTCCACAGGCATGTGCACACACATCCATACACACCTGTATACATGAGAACATGAATGCACACAGTGAATCCAAAGACCATGTCCTTATCCTACTCACATAAGAGATGAAACCCAGGCTCTGGGTCTCTTGCCTCTCAAAGCCATGTTTATGTGATCTGACCTCAGATACTTTCTTAAGAGGCCAGGGTCCATCACTACAAACTTTGACCCTCAACACAAAAGCTCTCCCATCTTGATAAGTGTATCTAACTGAAAGACAGCTTTCAAGTTAGGCAAGAAAGGACTACTTTTTACAAAAAGTTATTCTAGTTAATACAGACTCTGATATTTCTACACATGCTCTTAGCCAAAAGCACTGTCCTGGTGCTGTGATCCCTGGGGGAGCACAGCCGTGCATGGTCCATGGGGATCAATCCCAGGGCTTTATGTAAACTAGGCAAGCAAGCATTCTTCCAGCTGGGCTACATCCCTGGCCTCAGGCTCACGAATCTCCAACACTCATGAGTTATGACTAAAACAGATTCTGAGAGGATGTGCTCACTTTACACCACTGTACTGTTCGAATAGTTTGCATTAATATTTAATGATTATTGAAAAAGTAACAATGACCTTTAAAATTCCAACAGTAAAACTGGGTGCTTACTGAATGCTCACTATAGATCAGATGCAGACTGTGTACTGCATACATACATACATACATACATACATACATGCTTCGTTTAATTTTCACAAACCTATACCATTTTTAACTTCGTCTTACAAATGAGAAAACTGAGGCAATGTATGTGTTAAAGTAACTTGCCCACGGTCACAGGAGTAAGGGATAGAACTTAAAGCTGGCTTCTCTTGTAAATTTTGTGTGTGTGTGTGTGTGTGCGTTTGTGTGTGTGTGTGTGTGTGTGTGTGTGTGTGTCTGTCTGTCTGTCTGTGTGAATATGTTTTTGAATGCAGTGTGGGCTTTGGGAATAACACTTAACCTCAGTGAGTACAAGCAGCTCTTACCCACTGAGCCATCATTCTACCCCTAGAAACTTGGTTTCTTGTTGCTGTCGTTGTTCCCAAGGAGTTCAGAAGCATATAGTTCAAAACACAAACTGCAATGTTATTACTTCCTTAAAGACTAAAAGCAGCTTATCAGTTTGCTGGACGGGCTGGACTGAGGAAAATCCTCCATACCCCAAACTCAGGACACTCTTTGAGTCAGAGGCACAGCTATGAAATAATCTTAGCACAGTTGGGTTGAAATAGTTAAGAAAACTGGGGGGCTGGTTATAGTACCTGGTCCAGCCCAACCCTCCCAATGGACAGACTGGGGCTGCCTTTGAGAAGTTCAAACACAGGTCAAAGGTTTCCCTGTGTGTACAAAGGTTACCAGTGTCATACCTGTCACAGAGTGCCATTGTCCATCACACAGAGACTGCTTCGGTGTAATTGATGTTACGATCCCACCTGCCTCACTGTCCACAGAGGTCGTGACCTGAAACACATACACATTTGGCTGTTTTGGAGCCAGCCTTCCCCTGCCATCTTCCGGGCACACAGGCAGCCTAGAAGCATGCTAGATATTGGCCCTCCAACTCCTGTTGACCACACAATGCCTGAAGCTTCCAAATAATACTCTCTCACACTTCTTCCAGACAGATCAACCAAAGAATTAGCCCAGACCCTGCCTAGGATTTCTGACAAGAGTAACTGGGCACTCCCCCTCAACCCTCAGAGGTTCCTGACAAACACCCACCACTCTCCTCAGCAATTAGGATGCAGCAGTCACTGCTAACAAACACACCTGAAGTGTGGAGGTTAAAAATACTGGCAGAAATTCAGAATTGCTGCAACGATCACTCAGTTATGATAACCCCCTAGTGCACTGAGACCAGAGAGCTCTCATGCAGGACATTAAGCTATAGGTTGTATTTGACAGGACATGTATCAGGTGCCAGGCACGTGGTACATTGCTGGCAGAATCCCACTTTCCCGTTCTCCTGGTTGGGGACTCCTTTTTAAAGGCTGAGTCAAAGTACATACAATGAGAAGGCTATAAGTGTGTGTATATGTCATTTACATCCGATTTGCATGTTGCTACATAGGGCGGGCCACTCTCAAGCAGGTTTTGAGCTGACAAATGTCCTTGGAGTTAGGAAGGTCGCCAAGTCTTGATTTTGCTTTCTGAAGACCCTCCCTAATATTCTTCTCTGAACAGCCAGCCACCACGTGCCCTCCACGCACACTGGCAGTTGTTTCTTCCTCTGCATGACTGGAAACTGCACTGACTTAATGTCTACAGCTCAGGGTGAGGGGCTACGGGCAGTTGTCTGTTGCTGAGGGAGGAGTGTCATTTTTTTCAGAGATGTAGGCACTGGAAAGTTGCCTGTGCTCCAAGAATTGACTCTCACCCATGTGTCTGTCAGCAAAACCAGCTCAACTCACTGGGTCCCCCAAACCAAAAAGACAAGGAAGCAGAAGAGAGGAGCAGGAGGAACCAAGAGAGACTCACAGGTAAATATGATCTAAAGTTACTACCCTCGCCCAGAAATGTCAGAGGGAAATGTGTTTCCCTCTGTGTACTGTGTATTATTAAATGATGATAAAAAACTTTTGAAATATAACATAGGGGCTGTGGTGCAGCCCTGAAATAGACTCCTTTCGTAGAGTGTCACAGGCTCTGGATTTGATCCTGAAAATGGTAAAGAAGATATTGTAGCCGTTTGAGCTGTTTTATTGTCATCTGGGACACACTCACCCAGTTTTAATAAGTTATAGAGAGCAAAATGAAAGAAAATAGTACAACATTCATCTTTGACTCAGGCCTTAGCTGCAGAGAAGATTCCTAGAAGAATTTCATTTTAAAGAAATATAACGTGGTCGTTGAAAATAGGTTATTGACTCAGGCCTGTGAGTGATGGAGACATAAGGCCCAAGAGCAGCAGTGGAGGGAAGAGTCCATGCAAAGGTGGGGAGATGGCAGGGAGCCAGCAAGCAGCTTAGCCAGAGCACAAGACCTGCACAGAGAGGACAAAGGATCCAGAGTGGACTCCATGGCTCAGGGCCCTGGGCATGGATATGACCTGAGGGTGACAGGTCATAAGGTTGTAAGCACGGGTGGGCTATGAGGCATTTCCTCTAATCTTGACAGATGCCTGAGGATTGAGAATTAGCCACATTTGTCTGCAGCCATGCTACCCTGAACGTAGCCAATCTTGTCTGACCTTAGAAGCTAAGCAAGGTCTGGCCTGCTCAGTACCCGATGGTAGAATTATCTATATCCTGTAGACACTGAAACTGGGCCCAAAGGAGCTTGAGCATCAGCTCCAGACCCTTTAACTAAGCAGTGTCACCAGAATTCAGAATTTTATTTGAGGTTTCCCAGTTTCAAAGATGAAGCAGAGAATAAAAAGATAATGACTTGCTAATAAAAAAAAATGGAAAGTTAATCTCCAAGCCAGGTTTCATAGGTATAACACTGGACTCTACCTGTACCTATCTTCATACTGTCTTAGTCTGTTGGTGGACTCTGGATCCCTCTCCCCTCCCATGTAAGCGTCCTGTTGCATACCTTTCCTGCCTCCATGTAAACACTTAAGTGCTGTCCAGATCGGCTTCCGATGTGTATTAAGACCCCAGTGAGACTTCGTGGGCGGATGCTGAAAGTGAGCTTAAGCTCCGGCCCCAAGGACACAGAATTGGCTTCAAAAAGAAAAAAAACGAAACAGTTAAAACCCCATAATTAAGAAAAGAGGATGGAGTTCTTCAGACTTATAGACATGAACTCTACCAACTGTTTCTTACCTAGGAGCACATGGCCTCCTCCTTGGGAGAAATAAATGCCTTTCTCCAAAGAACCACCCAAGCAGGGAGATACCCTGAACCTCGAAGAGGGGGAGTCCAGGGGTTTGGAATCCAACTGGAAATTCCTCAGGCACCCCACAAAACTGTGCTGTGGGAGGCTCTGTAATGAAACAGAGGATAAAAGTTCACAGTGCTTAACTCCCAGAGATGCTGAGGTGAAGGGCATGTGGCTTAGCAGAGGACAGAGATTCTAGAAGATTCCTTCTTCCTGCTTCAGAGAGTCAGGGGATCCTGACTGTTCCCTTTGGCTTCTTGTCAAGTGTCCAGGGAAACCTGTAAACCAGAGTCTTGGTGGGAAGTTGAAGTTTAAAGGTGTTAAATGCTGGTGGTGTGAGTGATTGAACATTGCTAGTCAGTGCTTAAATAAGAACCAGGAGGGTCAACCTGATTTTGCTTCATGGAGACTCAGCTATAGCATGGGGAAAATCCCACCTCACAGTTTACATACCTCACCATTCTTTGTAGGTTCAAACCTTTTCTTGGAGATTTGTGAGCTAGCATGATAGCTTATTGCCAGGCAGATGACAAAAAACAGGGCCGAAATGTTCCCAAAATAATAAAGTACAAGATACCTTCCTACATTGTTAGGCTTGGTATAATACCAACAAACCATGAGAGCTTTGAAGTCCAAAGAAGATACTGTGCACTATTAGTACCTTGTGGGGCACCCTCTGCTTGCCTAGGGTGGGTTTTCAATAAGAGTTCCCAATCTGGACCCAGGTTTTGGCAGGTTCACAATACTTGGTGGTGTATAACAGATGCTTGCTGTGCGCACATCCCATCCCCCACCTCAGGGGAAAGGACTGTAGCACATTTGTCAGATTCTCAAAACACTCCTAAAATCCCTAACTTTAAGGGAGCACAGTGACCTTAGAAATGCTTGTGGTGCTGGTAGCAGTGTTAAGTGGTGACAATGAAGATGGGCCTCTTCAGAAGTTAGTTTTCATGATGGTTAACATTGTCACCTTGACAGGATCTGGAATCATCTAACAGGTAAGCCACTGGGCATGTCTGTGAGGGATTTCCTAGATGAAGTTAATTAAGATGGAAAATCTATTGTAAATGGAGGTAGCATCATCACATGGGCTGAGGTCTTCAGAATAGAAACCCAGCTGCACTTATTCACTCATCTCTGCATCTGCCTGTGAGTGTAGTGTGCCAGTCACCTCACATTCTTGACACTGACGGACTGTGTCTCAGGACTAGGAGCCAAAACAAGCCCTCCCTCCCCTATTGTCACACCAATGACACAGTACTTAATGCAGTTTCATGTATATTTTTCCATGATAATATTTTTCCATGAAAATATTTTCCATGATAAATACATTTATCACACTAGATGACAGAGTTCTGTATTGAAACCAAATGCAGACACAACAGGTCAGGCTGTGACCCAATAGTGAATCCCAGGGCTGGCTGCAGTTCTGCTGTTCAGAAGCACTATTGGAGTATATATCCCTACAGTTGGAATTTCAGCTGTCCCAAAGGCCATGTTTGCCTGTCTATGGCATTTCTAGAAGGTTGTACACCGTTTAGGAGGCAGTGAGCTCACTGGGGGCGTGCTCATCCACAGGGTACTGGGATCTGGTCCTCCCTTCACGTTTATGCTTCCTAGCCCCCTCAAGGTATGTAGCTTTGCCCCATTAGACAGTCCCTGTGTGATGTCCTGTCTTGTCACAGGCCCAAAGCAACTGGGCCAAGAGACCATGTCATAAAATCCATTACTTTGTATGTTCTTTAGATACAACATTGTAAATAGGTGCTACTATCTGTACCTTGTGATTAATAAGGTTTTGTGTTTTTTGTTTTGGTTTGGTTTTTGTTTTGTTGTTGTTTGGTTGGTTGGGTTTTTTTGGTTTTGTTTTTTTAAAGATTTATTTATTAATTTTCTTTTTTTAAATTTTTTTTTTGAACATGAAATGCTTTTTTATAGCATGTTTTACAAGGGGAGGGGGTAAGAGGAGCCAGGTGGTGGAAAAGTACAGAATCTTCTTGGCCTCTGCCTTGAAACATGTCATGGTCTATATGGTACACTGCCTTGAATTATGATCTACCTGCTGTTCTTCAGAAGATATGGTACACTGCTTGAGTTATGGTCTCCCTGCTATTCTTCAGAAGATATGGTACACTGCTTTGAGTCTATCTACCGTTGCCAAGCAGGATCTTGCAGTTGCCAAGCTTCAGGGGACATTGTGCAGGTGGGGAAAGGTAGGGGGTGAGGGTAAGGGCGAGGGTCCTGGCTTCTGGCATCTCCCCCTTCTCTGTTTAGTTAGAGAAGGCGTCTTATGATCAATCCCAACTATGTGAGTTTTGAATTTGGATGTCTAATTATGGGGTATTTATTAATTTTCTGTATATGAGTGCTCTATCTGTGTGTACATCTGCGTGCCAGAAGAGGGGGGCATCAGATCACATTATAGGTGGTGTGAGCTCACCATGTGGTTGCTGGGAATTGAACTCAGGACCTCTGGAAGAGCAGCCAGTCCTTTACCCGCTGTGCCAGGTCAAAAGAATACCCTAACCATATCCTTAAATAGTCTCTCTGCTCTGTGATTTTTCTCTGAGAGGAAATTAGACTTAGAGGTTGAAGAAAAGTCAGTGTTGACAGTAAGGATCCCCCTTAGCATATGCCATACACACCATATTGCATACATTCATATATGGTATGGATCCTTCATGATGGACATAGCAAAGTTACTACATATGAATGTAGTAGAAAACAATGCTTTAGTCCTTGTTGTAGCTTTGGTACAAAGAGTGGGCCAAGTTGTACCCCATGGATCTATGCCAGCTTTGACTGGGTCACCCTGAAACATTAAAATCTGAGCTGGTGCAAGGTCTGGTTTAATTACATCTTTTTTTTTTTCATGACTGGAGTTTAGTGTGGGTCCTCTCTGTCTCATTGCAAGTAAACATCACACCACGTCCTGAGGAAGGGACAGAAACTGCATTGGGTGAGAGATGTATCCTGGACCTCAGCTGCTCCCAGCATCAGTATCCTGGACCTGAGCCTCTCCCAGCATGAGTATCCTGGACCTGAGCTGCTCCCAGCATCAGCATCCTGGACCTGAGCTGCTCCCAGCATCAGTATCCTGGACCTGAGCTGCTCCCAGCATCAGTATCCTGGACCTGAGCTGCTCCCAGCATCACTGACCTTCAACAGTATGGGAAAGGTCACACATGTAGGCATACCGGGCTTGGTCAGCACCTTGTTAGGGTGGGAGGAGAGACAGTGGGAGAGAGCCAGCATAAAGGACTTTTGAACTTGGCAAGGACAGTAAATTGTAACTTATCTTTGGTGTTGGAGGACTCTCAGCTGTCCCATAGCCATATATCAAGTTTGAGTCTTGAGCTTATACTATCATTTCAGACCCTGAAGAACAGTAAGACGCATATGTGGGCATAAAGATCTACCTTTGTGTTTCCTGTCTGCAGCTAGAGATCTAACCTAGGCCATCACCCACCAAGCATCCTCTCTCCTGCACACATGCCTTGTGCTCCTTCATGACTCTTCGGAGCCGTCTGACTAGAAAAGGGAACACATTGGCTTTGTGCCAATGCAAATATGCTGTATGCCCTCTTGATTTATTCACAACCACAGGTCAGGGTATCTGGCTAGACTTTGAGGATACTGCTTCATTCCTATGAACTGACTTTTGTGGTTACTTACTATTTATGATGAAGGACATTGGGCTTCCATTTATAAAAGAAAAAAGACCCTTTAAAATATTCTTCAATTCAACAGCAAGCTGATAGGCAGCAAAGTAGGAAGTACATGCTTTTGCTATCATTTAGTCATCTGCCTGGCAATAAGACACTGCCAGAGCTTAGGACACATTACCTTAATCCAAAATCTCTGCCACAGGCTGGAGACATGACTCAGTGGTTGAGAGCACTGGCTGCTCTTCTAGAGGACTAGATTTAACTTCCAGTATCCACATGGCAATTCATAGCACTCTATGAGTCTAGTCCCTGGGAATCTGATGCTCTCTTCTGCCCTCCACAAGGACAAGGCACATGTGTGATGCATAGACATACATGCAAACGAAATAGCCACACACATAAGATAATAAAACAACCAGCATACACCTCTGTCCCTTTCTCTGGAAGAGAAGCTAAGAGAGTCATGCTTGTAAGGCCATAGAGAAGTCCACGGTCACTTCTTCAATGCTCGTGTCTCAGCCTGAACTCTGTGCATAGGCTTGGGAATGCAATGGGCACTTTCTCTGTGGGCTTGTAAACATTAGATATATCAAATAATCTAAAGGTTTTAGAAGTCTTAAATGGCTCGTGCAATGATAGCAGTTGTAGTTATACTGAGAATAACTTGTTTTCTAGCTTTACCTTTGACTTTCTTGATAGCGACAACCCCAGGTAAACTTGTTCTCTGGGGCTGATGGTAGAATTTCCAGGCAAACTGCCTTCCTGAGCCCTTAGCCCATCCACAACCAGGAGTGCCTTTCCTCCACTCAGTCCGAACACCACCTTTAGAACAAAGAGAAGAATCAAAGGTTTACCTCTGCCAACTGGTGCCAGATTTTACTAGTAGTCATTCAGGATGGCTGTTTGCTTATGTGCTCCAAGACAGTAGCCTGTTCAATATTTGTTGAATATTAATGAATGGAACTTATCAAGTCACCCAGGTTTTCTAATTAACAGTTCCATCATTAGAAAATCATGACTTCCCTTTAACTTTATGGTATATACCTTTAACTGAGGTGGCTTCAGGTAAGAGCTGGGATGCTGGGATGCAGGGAAAGAGGCTTTCTGCTTGTGCTATGAGAGAGGGAGGAGGAAGAGGAGGAAGAAGAGGAAGAGAAGGAGCTTGGAGGTCCAGAACTTGGTTCTGCAGAGAGAAGTTGTCCGGTGTGCAGGGATGGGAAATGGACTGGGGAGCCATGCAGCCTAGGGAGTTGGGGAGAGGATCACAGAAGCAATGGTTTAAGTCATCCTTGACATTCAGACTGCCATCTATCCATGGTGTGTGTGTGTGTGTGTGTGTGTGTGTGTTCTATGTGTGTGTGTGGTCTG
>NW_021621098.1:5731675-5765816 GCF_004785775.1 Grammomys surdaster
TATGTGTGTGGTCTATGTGTGTGTGTGTGTGGTCTGGGTGTGTGTGTATGTGTGTGTGTGTGTGTGTGTGACAGTCTTTGTCCCAAGATGCTGGGCATTCAACACCTCTAACCACAGAGGCTCTCTCTGTGCATATAGCAGGGGTTCTGGTAATATTCTGGATCTTAATTTTGGCCACTGAAACAACAGATTCTGCACCAGCCAGAATTACAGATTAGGGATCTCTTCTCTGAAATGCTTGGGATGATAAGTATTTTAGTCTGTTTTTTGATTTTGGAATGTTCATATATACATAGTGAGATATCTCCGGATAGGACTCAAGTCTAAACACAAACTTCATTCACATTTAATATACATATAGATAGAAATTCTACATAATATATTTAGTATTTTGACTGTAACCTGTTACAAGAGGATGGGCATGAAGTTTTCTATTGAGGTACTGTGTTTTTGCTCAGAATGTCTGAGTCATTTTGGATTATTTCAACATGCTCACACCATTGTTACACAGGCTCAGCTCTCACCGTGTGCCACTTCCCATCATGGTATCTCTCCTTGCTCCTGAGTCTCAGTTTCTTCCCTCCTGCCCCCAAAGCAAAGACAACACGGCCTTCTGAGATGTAAAGAGCCATGAAGGAGTCCTTGGTGCCTGTGTAAAACACCAGCCCTTTGGAGGAAGTTGTCTGTATGTCCAAAGAAAACTGTGACCTGTGGATAAAGAAAGAAACAAGAAACAAGTCCTGGGCATGCTGTCCTATAAACTGTAGTTCTCAGGAGCCCAGAGGCAGGGAGATTACAAGTCTGACACCAACCAGGGCTGCTTAGAGGTTTTTAAGTATACAGTAGTTATATCTTTTCTCAAAACAAAACAAAAGCAACAAAGACAAAAACCAAACCCAACCCAACCAAATCAAAAAATAAATAAAAAGGAAAGAAATGGCCAATGAAGGGAAATATATACTTTCAGTTTCTTGCATCTCAGAAGAAGAGTGGGGGTGAGCCAACTTGCCAGAGACATAGGACTTCTAGAAGCCAGAGCATACTTGATGTTAATGTTGTTGTATAGTTTCTTTACTATGTTAGGGGATTGCACAGATTGTCTGTGGCAAGTTTAGCTAGTGGTGTAAGTCCTAGCATGTGGCAAGAAGGAACGTGCTTGGACTTTAAAATCAACATTAAAATTATGGTAAAATTCACCTGAATTTACCATGTCCACCACTTCTGAGTGTCCAGTTCATTAGCATTGAGTTAGTTCATAATGCTGCACATACCATCTGTGGAGCTCCTCCTCATGTGAGACAGACTCTACCTTTTCCCAGAAGCTATCCATCCTTCCTTTGCTCAGTGTCTGGCCACCCTTCTACTTCTGTCTCAGCACACCTGACTGCTCTTGGTACCTCATGCAAATGGAACCACACAGCATTTCTTTTTGTGACCGGATTAGCTCTCTCACTAATATAAACTGAATAAACCCGACAAACATGCTTTCTATCTGTACAGCTTCACAGGGAGGGAAGTCAGAGGAGGACTCGGGGCAGCTTGACTAATGAAAATGTGACTTGGGCATCAGATGAGCATTTTCTCTCTATGTGACATATTTAACACAAAGGCACAGGAGTACAGATTCACCTTCTCCTGTTCTCCCTATTTCTCTGACTCCCTGACCTCAACTCTCCTGGAAGAGGAATTACAAAATATTATGTAGTCAAAAATTGAGAGCTAGCATTAATTTATACGATGGTTTCATAACATCCTCAAATTGAGCCAAGCAAGCTTTACTGTATGAAGATTCCTATGCATCCATCCATCAATCTATCAAAACTGTGTAACCATCCAACAAATAGTTACTGAGTGTTCGGTGTGCAGAAGGCACTGTGCTGGGCACTGGGGATACAGTCATGGAATTTTGTTTTTTTGAGTAGTCTATGGTGTGTGGGGCCGCCAACAAGTTCATTGAAGTACAACTTGAAAAGGCAGTAGAGATGTTTATACCCATTCCCTGGGGTTCATGTCTAAGTACTCACTAGTGGGCAGAGACCAGGTTTATTTTTCTAGTAACTATATGAGCAGGGTCTATTCACACTAGGCATCCAACAAACAGTGACTAAATTGAGTTAAGGAGAAAATGAATAATTCAGAGGTAGAATCTGGATGTGGATAGCAACATTATCCTGTTAATTCTTTGCTTTCCAACACTGTGAGGCTAAGATACATATTTGTTCATCAGAGGAACAGGTTTTCTGGAGGGCAACATTCAAGATAAAAAAGAACTCATATTTGTTAAATGAAATCACCCAGATGGCCCACGGCTCTATGTTTCTCCTGACGTGTCGTCGCCTGTGTCAACTTAAATATTGGGACTCACTCCAGAGCACACAGCACTTTGCATACGTGGGCTCCGTGATCGGACTTGACATTTGCTTTCCACTGCCTTTCTTAAGGCAGTCTTTTTGAAGAAAAGACTAACTAACATTTCAAAAAGGCAGCAGTAGATTCACATCCAAGAACATGGCAGCAGAGCTCTGACTCCTCGTTGCCGGATGAAAGCGGAGAGGCTCAAGAGTGCATTTATATACTCATTGCTGGGTGAACGTGGTGGCTCCAGATTTGGGGGAGCTGTGCAAGCATAGCTAGAGCACAGGTTAGAGTGAATCCGAGTGAGGGTAACAGCACACACTAGAGCTGGCAACTTGCCAAAGACACAGTTGTTAAAGCTGGTGGGACTGGGTTTAGCTTACAGTTGCATACACTAATGTGATATACAGTTAATATACAGTTAATCTTGACTGGAAACTTGACAAGCTTTAGAATCACACACCCTGTAGCATGACAGCCAGAGCATCTTCCAGAGAGGTTTAGTTGAGGAGGAAAGATCTATCCAGAATGTAGGAAGCACCACCCATGGGCCAGATCCCTGACTAAATAAAAAGAAGGAAGCAGGCTGCACACCAGCTACCCATCTCTGCTTCCCGGCTGTGGTGCAACGAGACCTCATGTTCCTTCTTTCTCTGCCACAGTGGGCTGTACCCTCAGACTAGGGCTCAAATGAACTCTCCTTTTGTAAGTTGTTTTTGTCACAGAGATGAGAAAAGTATCTAATACTGTAGTGACTGCCTTTCTGCCCCCACCCCTACCCCCTACACGCTTTACCTTTGAAATGTTACCTGGATGAGAAAGGGTCAGGGTTGACTCACGAGCAGGCAGATAAGTCACCATGCTCAATGTAGGAAGGGAGAAAATGCTGGACGGTGGGCAGGGGGAGCTAGGAGAGAAGAAGTTGTGGAAGGCCGGGGACAGGGCAGTCAGCGCAGCATCTACAGATGCCATTTCTTTAAGATGAGCAATTGCTGTCATTAAGATTGGTGTGGCCAAGGGAGCAGGGCTAGACAATGGGCCTCCCTTCCCAGAAGTGATGACATCATCAGAAGAACTGACAAAGGATATCTTCTTCTCCTGCTCTGGTCTTTTACAAGCCCAATTCCAGAAAATTAGATGTTCTTAGACTTTCCATGGGGGGTAGAGTGGGGCCACTGGAGAAATAAAAACCTCTTGCTCAGGCTTTTCCTTCAGGTCTTTCTGGCTGTCTAGCCTGAGTCATTCTGTGCTTCATTGAGTGGATTTCCAAGGGCCAACCTCATTTAAATGACTAACCTGTCTTCACTGACAGGAAATCAATATTACCCTCTTTTAACCAATGAGAACGTGGAGGCTAGAGAGACATAACCATTCTCTGAAGTGTCAGGCAGACCCAGAAAGGAAGTGTAGACTTAGAAAACCACACTGTACAAAGGTGGCCAAGATGTGTTCATTTCCAGAAGGCCGGCTACAGGGACACAAGGTCCCTAGATGTCACATCCTTGGGTCTGTTGAGAGTGGCAGGCACACTAGAACACAGAATCTTATGCCCAAATCTGACTCCTCTAAGGTGGTTTTGCTTCTGGGGCCCTGCAGGACAAGATGGCTTCCTCTGGGCTGTGCTGTAGCCTGAGGCCACTCAGGCTACACAAATGGCCCAACCCAGTCTCAGGCTCTCCCAGCCTATGCCTGCTCCTCGCCCCCCACCCCCAACAAGCCTTCCCATACTAAACTTCTTGCCTATGCAGACCCATCCTAGCACCCATATCACAGACGCTGAACTGGCATATGGCAGCCAGTGTGTAGCTAGGCAAGGCTGAGAGCCAGAGTTCAAGCCAGTCTTTCTGATCCCTGGGCCTTCTGCCTCTGTTTAAAATATGAAAGTCTGAAGGAGTGGTTGGCATCCTTCCCTTCATGTCTCCTTCAAGACATCTGAAAAGGAAACACTGTGCTTTCCTTCTTTCTTCTGACATCACTAGTATTTCTGCTCAGCCCCTCCCCCTAACAGGAATGCAACTTGTTAGCATAAAAAAAAAAATCTAACAGCATTCTCTAGGAATCTGGCACCAGGGCTACCTAAGAGAATGATTTCCTATTCAGTACAGAACTAAAGAGAAGAAAGGTGATTTATCACATAAATAATGAATAGCTTTGGGGGTGGGATAACAGCCTTATTTTTAGAACACCTTCAATTCTCAGCCGGAGCTGAGCTAATTGTTTAGGTCCAGAGTACCAGTGGCAGCAGCCACATGTCTGTTCCATCTGTAGAGGAAGGGGAGGGCACATGACAGTCCCCACATCCCTGTCTTATACAGACAACTGTCTCCAAAAACCTGACAACACCTCCTTCATGAGCATAATGTCATGGGACTAGATATCCTTGGGAGAGACTAGAAAGCTGGTTCTCAGTTGGTGTTGGATGGAACAAGAAATACTTTTTTAAAAAGAAAAGGAGAAATACCTAGATTTCAGCAGCTCCTGGGGAAGCTTGAATAGCATGTGACTGGTGGGACTGTCCCCAAACTGCAGGGCTCTGTGGGTGGCCTTGGTGTTCAGAGGTGGCAAGCAGGACTTCCCATCTTGCCAAGCCTCTATGCTCCTTGTGGCCTGAGGTGCATCTTGCATCAGCTGTAAGAGAGAGAGGAGAGGAAATGAGGATCAGTTGAGGCAAGGAGGACAGGATGCTTCCTTGGCCCAGTGCTCAGTTCTCACTCTGAAGTCTAAGATATGAAATCAGCAGAGAAATGGAAAGCTTAGCAAATAGCCCCTATGGGAAGGGACATTCCCTCCACCCTCGAGAGTCTTTCCATTGTGCCACTTGCTATGTGGTGACACGAGAGAAAGTGAGAACTTCCTCTCCTGAAGACCCAGGAGAATAAGCACCACAAGCACCCCATTCCGTGCTTGTGTGGCTGTGATTTGGGGAACTTTTCCTTCAGGAAGTTATGAATGAGGTTGGAAGATATGGCTTTGGAGAGTCCAAATATCCCTTTTCTTGCACTTCCCTTTTCAGGGGAATACATGTAACTCAAGCCTTATTCAGGTCCAGCCTCTTTAGGGAAACATCTGTATCTGGAGCCTGCAGGGACCCAGTACTCCATGCCATCACTGTCCACCAGAAGAATCACAGTGTTCTCAGCAGCCAGCCAGCATGAAGTATTGATAGCCAGAGTAGGACATGGAGCCCCAAACCTGCCACCTCTCCTTCCAGGGCAAGTGAAAGACTAAACTGAGCAAAGGGACAGGTCAGGGCACCCGACCTGTTCTCATTGCTATCAGCATCGATGACATCGTAAAAGTTTGTCCTGTGTTGCACAATGCTTTCAACTTTTCAGCACTGGATGGGCCCAAAGAAGTTGGAGGAAGAAGCCTAGAGTCTCCAGATTGCCCCTTAGTCTTGCAGCAGACTCTAGGTCAGGGCCACAGGGCTCAGAGCTCAATGGATATCTTAGCCCAAGTAAAGGCTGAGGATTGGCTCAGGAGTGAACATGTGACCCTTGCTCCTGACATTGACTCTTGAAGGGGTGCTGATTGGGAAGAGCAGCTGATAAAAGAAAGATGCTGTCCTAGCAGCGAGAAACCCAGGCAGAAACTTCCCCTGCTGGATACTGTTCATCAAATAAGTGTTTCTCAGAACCAACCAAGCAAGACAGAGCTGAGAGAATGGGAGTTGGTGGCAGTGAGGGGATGATGAAGGGGGTGTCAGGTGTCATGTCTCACCCACTACTGGACTGTTCTCTGGGTGGGATTCAGGCTTTCATTTACTGTGATAAATAATACCCCAACAAAAGCAACTTAGAAGAGAAAGGGGCCATGAAGGCAGGCACTTGAAGCAGCTAATCATGTCGTGCCTGCAGTCAGGACCAGAGAGGAAGGAATGTCTGCAAGCGTGCCTACTGCTCACCTAGCTCTCCCCACAACATGCAGTCCAGGACCCCAAACCAGGGAATGACTGGTGCCCCTCACTTTTAGGCTGGTTCTTCTCTCACCAGTTAAGGTGATCAAGACAATCGCCACAGATATGCCCACAGGTGAACCTGATAGCCGTCCGTCATTGAGGCTCTTCTCTCAGGTAATTCTAAGTTGTCAAGTCAATAAACTTATCACAGGCAGAATCATTTTCCTGCTTTAAGCCATTTTGCAAGGAATTCTCTGGAACCAATCATAAATAGCTTCCCTAAAACTTCCTCCATTATCAGTAATTCTTCTCTAACACAATCCCAGGCAGATATGGTCCCCAGAATGTACACTTGATATACCAAAGCCAGGCCTGTTGGCATAGGCCTGAAAGTCCTGTTCAAGAGGACAGGAAAACAGCAAGTTCAGAGACAGTCTAAGCAATATAGTAAGACATAGTCTCTAAAGGAAAGAGAAGGTTAGGGAAGTATTCCAGAAGTGGGAGCTTGCCTAGCATAGCCTGCGTGTAACACACACACACACACACACACACACACACACACACACACAGAGAGAGAGAGAGAGAGAGAGAGAGAGAGAACACTAGATTCAGGGGGAGAGAGGGACAGACTACTAAATAAAAGCAACCTAAGCTTGCACATTGTCGAATGGAGATGCATCATGCAGGTTGCTGCTGGCTTAATGCTTTAATCTCCTGAGCAGCTTAAAGTACTCTTTCGATGGCTTGATATTGACTGTTGAAGATGCTCAAGTCACGGTATGTCACAGCCTGACATCAGAGTGAGAGTCCTGCTCCTCCCTTTGCCTCCTTTCTCTACCAGAGTTCCCAGTGTTGATCAGGTTCTCAAGCTAGCAGAGACTTGAAGAGTGCATTTATTGGGATGATACTATGCTTAATGTGAATTCTGGGCCTATAATTTACTGACAAGATATTCTTAGGAAAGCTTCTTTTTAAGGAACAACCCCCACCCTGCCCACTAATGTGAAACTTAGCATCCAGACCTGTCCAGTTTTCACTTTCTTCTGCTGGCAGAGTATGCTAAAATGGCAGAAGCCTTGGAAAGGTTAGAGAATACTCATGCGAAGTATATTATGCCTCAAAGATACACACATCCTGTCTCCCAGCTTCAGGCTTCTGCAGAACCAGCAACCACTTATCTAAAGACAGCCCATGCTCCATACAGCATGGCTCCTGGGCAGCCTCCTCCTGGAGGGTCTCCCTGATTCCTGTGGTAAGAAACTCCTGCTATACTAGCCCTGCAGCACACATGCCCTTCCACTGGGGTTCTTTGTACTGTGTATACGGTAAGAAGGAACACATGAACATGCTTGCTTTGTATCCGCCCCTTCCTAGGTGTGTTGTATGTGTGACCTCACCTAACCCTCACAATGGCATCAGAGGAGTTTACCAGTATTTGTTTTCATTTACATGGAGTAAAAAGATCCATACATGGGGGACAATGATCATGCCTAGTTGGTGCATAAAGCCCGACACAAACACAGACAGTCTGACCCAGGATTTAGGAGATCACATATGCATTGTCATATTCTCTCCACAAACTCCTCTATTTCTTCTCTTTCTCTCCAAATACCTGTCTCATGTCTCCATAAAACTCTCTACAGCATTGCCACGTAGTCTACTATCTAGACTGGAAACTCCAGGAATCTTCTGCCTCTCCCAAATCAAACCCTTATCCAAGTTAAATATTTTCTGTATTCTGAACACTAGTAGAGTCCATTTCCTCCTCACCAGGTCCTCTGCTGTCAGACTGACTTAGTCTCGACAAGCAAACAGAATGCATGACTTCAGTTTTGAAGGAACAACTCTAAAGGCAGCCTTTGCTTCACAGTAAGATAACAACCCCAAGCATTCATGGAGTGAATTCCTTCTAAACAGTGCAGAATATCTCTTATTCAGTATTATCTGTTAGTAATTGTTGTGCAGCTGGGGAATACAGCCGAATGAGGAGCACATGGTTAATGTTAAACTAACACCAGAGTGAGCTGGAGCAGCATGCTCTACTTGGTCAAAGCCAAGTGCTACTGGAGACTGAGTTGGGGTCACATATTATAGGCAAGCGCTAAATATGGAGCTCTCCTGCAGCCCAGCAGCTTGCTCTAAGAGAGCACAGCTCTACTGTCCACCTTCTACTTGTAGAGTAAATGGCTCACCTATCCCAGTCTGAGACTCCTTTTCTATAAAGTGTGACCAGTGATGTAAGAAAACACACGTGGAAGGCTTAGCATAGTGCCTGGTGGATCGATGTTGCTTGTTTGTCTTATTGTAACCTCAGATATGGGAAGATCGCCCTGTTGACCAAGCTCAGAGTAAGTGATTCCTTAACTCCTAAGCTTGTGTTTAACTCATGACAATGGTCACACTCCTCCATGCTAGCAACATCACTTCTTTTTGGTCTTGGAGGCACATGAGAATCACCTAGAAGTTTCTGCAAGCTACAGGTACAGAGGACCTCTTCAGATACCTCTGACCTAATTGGTCATTGAACACTGGGACTTTAAAACTCCTTGTGTGTTTAAAATATGTAGTCTGGGTAAGGCACCCTCGCTTGAGAGAATGTGGATACCTTGTTATAGAGGTTCCCCTGGGGACAGAGGGGGCATTTATGGGGATATAAGAAGGGCATAATCCATGTAGTCTAGAGAAAAATCGCCAGACCAATACACACAAGTGTCTAAAAACTGTTGGCTACAGAACCCAAGTTAAAGTCTGTTAGCAGATAGGCAGGTAGTTTTAGAGCCAATCATCTCAACTTGGGTGGGGTTGGGAGTGAGATGTTGTACCTTTAAATATTTGTAAGAGTTCTTCTGAAGCTTCTATTTGTTTCAGATAAGGCTTTTGTGATGCTTACTTTTCAAATATCAAATTGACCCAACCCCAAATCACATAGAAAAAGTCTTAATGAGAGATTAATGTCTAAAGTGGGTCCATCTGAGGACATGACTATGGGAATTATCTTAAGTTCATTGATATAGAAAGATCCAGACTACTGTGGGTGGCACCATCCCCTAGGCAAAGAGTTCTGACTTGTATGTGAGTGGAGAAATCTAGCTGATCACAAGCAAGCATGAGCAAGCATGAGCAAGCATGAGCAAGCATGAGCAAGCGTACATTCATTTCTCTCTGTTCTTAATCGTGAAGGTGACATGACTAGCTGTTTCAACTTCCTACCTCAGCCTCCTAACAACAATGAGACTATAACCTGGAATTGTAAGCGGAAATATATCACTTTCTCCCATAAGTGGCTTTTTACCAGAGTATTTTAACACAACATCAGAAATGAAACTAGGTCATCCCTGCAAAACAAACTGCAAGGAACTGGTTTAATACAGCCAAGATTATAAAACAAACTGCAAGGAGCTGGTTTAATACAGCCAAGATTATATTGCCTCTCTTCTAAGTAACCCAGAGTCAATGTTTCTCAGGATGATCTCATTATAATGCAGGTCCTCTCTACAGAGGGTATTTCTGTTCTACCATTTTTGGACAAAGGCTACATGAGGAGGCAGCGTGACATCCAACTGAACATGCTCGACACTGTGATGGGAACATTGTCCACATGAATGGACATCTGTTCCCCCAATAAAAGACACATTATTTCTTAGTTTGAGGAGTAATACTTACAGAATGAGCTCAGTGTTCTTATTAGACACAAGTAACACACCTTCCTTTCCCCATTGTCCCCTAGTTGGGCTTACTGGTATTGCATTCCTAGGGTGAACTCACTGTGTCCAGTTACAGCTCCATTTCTTTGGAGTCTGCAAAAATTGCTAAATTTTTATCAAGATACATAATAAATGTTGAAGAGCAAATCACTCTGTCGTATTTTAGTGTATTGTGTATATGTTTTGTGTATATGAGCATGTGTGAGCATGTGGACAGACGTCAGAGGTCAACATCATGTGCCTTCCTCTATTGTTCTCCACTGTGGTTTTGAGACAGTTTTCTCACTGAACCTGGAGCTCACCAATTCATCTGGACTGGCTGGACAGTGAGTTCCAAGGATCCTTACCTCCTCAGTGCTGGGACTGCACATGATGCTACCATGCCCTGCTTTTGACATGGGTGCTGGGAATCTGGATTCTGGTCCTCATGCTTGTATATGACTGTATAACTATGGATTCTGCCACCTCCCAGGCACTGGCTTTGTCATTTTGGTTCCCATCATCTGGTGACGACCCTGTGGTGCCACTTCATGGAGGCACCAACCACTGGAGACTGGGTGACAACCTACTTCCTTTCCCATCACACCTTCTAGATGGGGTCAGGAGAAGTAAAACCCAAGGTAAGCCTTTGACACTTACCTGATTGACATTCAAAGTCCGGGCCTTGTTAAATCCCTTGGGACTTTTAAATAACATGAGAAAAGGTGGTTTGTTTAAACTGCAGCCTCCTAGGGATGCATCACTCTTGGTAGATTTACTGGCCAAATCCAGGACTTCAGGACTCTGTGACAACCTGGAATGAGGGAAAAATGAAAGCTATGATCAAACTCTTGCCTGGTGGGAGACCTGACAGTAGGCAGAGAGGGCATGTGGCAATGAACACTGTCACTGTCACAACTCCTACAGGAACAATCACTGTCACCAGTCCTACAGGGACACTGTCACTGTCATGGTTCCTACAGGAACACTGTCACTGTTACAGTTCCTACAGGAACACTGTCACTGTCACAGTTCCTACAGGAACACTGTCATTGTCATGATCCTATAGGAACACTGTCATGTTCATTCCTAAAGGAACACTGTCACTGTCACAGTTCCTACAGGAAGACTATCACTGTCATTCCTACAGGAACACTGTCACTGTCACAGTTCCTACAGGAACACTGTCACTGTCACAGTTCCTACAGGAACACTGTCACAGTTCCTACACAAACTTTCACCTCTTCAAGTCACATTTTCACAGTATAAGGGCTCCAGAAACTTCTATGGACTTCAAGTATAACAGGGCTTGAATACTAGTTTTTTGTCTTGAAGTGTACATCACACAGGAACATGGAAATCAAACATGCACAGAGGGCAGCGGCAGATGTGGTACAGCACAGGAATGATGGTGAGCATCAGGGTGGCAGCAGAGTGGGTTTATAGAAAGATCTGTGTGATTGGGATTGTTCATGAGCAGAGGCTGCAGTTAAACTCCTCCCCGCCTTCTCCGTTCTTCTCATTCCCTGATCCAGCCATGGGGCTACATGTTCAAGAGAGCTGCTTTATCAACTACGGTCAGGAGTGAGAACTGTAGGCCTCATCTTGGCCCAGGACATTCATGCCAGGTGCAGGGGTAGAGAGGTCAGAGGGATAATGGTGCCATTTAGAGAGGCTGCAAGTTGGGCTCCCAGCCAGAGCCAGGACCTCCCACGGCTACAGGGAGGGACTGGGGTCCTTATCTAGTATGTTCTGAATTATCGATAACATTTAAAGCTTATGTGTAGAATTCTGAACACCTCTTTACTGAAAGTCTGTCCAGGACTGCACAGACCTTTGAAATTCCTTCACCTTAAAAGCCATGGGGAGCTGACCCAATCAAACAATATGGAGTAAAGTGAAACCAAACAGTGTGAATAGTTTTTCAAGGGCCATGATTAGAAAGTACATTTTCATTAGATCTTTTCCAAGCTCTAAGCTGCTAGGAGCATTGGCTTGTTGGTTTTTAATGCATTTTGGAAATACTTGGAATGAGAGCTGTTCATAACACTAATAAATCTAATCCAGTAACTGGATATGTATGATACTCTGTTGGTGGGTGGGCTCTTATCAATAACACAGACAAAAAGATCCCCCACCTTTGGACAAAAACATTGCTGATACAACCCTCGAAATAACCGCCTCCCATGCGGAGGGACTGCTGGGCATCAGGGAAGCTAGGGAGTCTCTGGTTCCTTCTCAGAACCTGGTCATCGATGAGAAGGCGCAGGCTAAAAAGGAAGAGAAGCAAGACAAGGGTGAGACCTCTAGCAAACAACAACAACAATACCCGGATACTCTGAGGGATCAATCTATTGTCTCTGACTCAACTATGTCACCCAAAAGGACTAGTCAAATCAGATGTATTTTTTAGAGTACAAAATATTTTCATATATTTTTATACATAATACTTTAGTTAAGTAATTTAAATATCTGCTCAAGCAATTTTTTTAAAAGCCGTATTTATTTTTATTTTATGTGTATGTGTGCTTTGACTGACTGTCTGTGTACCTCATATGTGCCCATGTCTGAGGATCCAGAAGATCCCCAGGAATTGGAGTGAGGAAAGCTTGTAATCCATCATTACAAGGAACTGAAGGACTCTAGGAACTGAACCTGGGTCCTCTTAAAGAGAAGCCTGTGCTCTCTAACCCCTGAACCTTCTCTCTAGCCCCGCAAGGAAGTTTTGCAACATGCATATACCAATGCATTCATAGGAAGATACCAAATGGTCTGGTGCCCCAACCCTCTTTGTGCTAATTGTACTTCCTACCTTTCTTCCATCTCCCAGAATAACAAACATCCAGGATTCTGAGACAATTGATTTGTTTTTAAACTTGTGGACAGAAAATCACAAGGGCACACTCTTAAGTGAGCTGTCTCTTTACAACATTTTTGGAGGCACATCCACACCATTCTATGTGCAGGTTTATAATGGTGCCTCATGCATTTAGGATTTGTAGTCCATTTTGTATTTTCATCTATCCACATACATCCAGTCACTGATTTGATTTAATTGGGACACTGGTACTGAGCTAGGGAAATGCAACACAGAATAGCCAACTAATATCAGCATCAGGAACAGATACTCTGCAAAGCTGTACTAGAGAACTCTGTTGAACTAAACAGACCCTGGCAGCAGATGCAAGCCACTCACCCCGAGGTGTCACTTATTACAGATACATGATGCAGAAAACCATCCATGTAGGTCCCTGGAGACTTGAAAATCGGGCTGCTGCTGTCCCTGGTGCTCAACTCAATGTGACCATCTTCCAGGGTGACCAGCAGGCTACTTGACTGTAAGCATCCCAGAATACACCATCAACAATTAATTTGCATGTAGAGATGACAAATGATCAAAACTAGGCATAACACAGTCAGGGCAAGTCAGTCAAATGCTTTGACTTCGCCATTTTGATCAAAAGATAATAGTTAAATAGTTTGCCTTCTTGTTTATGAATATAAAAATGTTATGCAAATCATGAATGTGTTGTCTTTTTCTAGATCTACTTTCATTGGGCCCATTTAGTTGTCTGATCAGCTGTACAGAATGTTTAAATCACATCTAATTTTCCCTATTTTTACTCTCATTTTGATGAAGTTGTTTCTATCAGAATTCATTCTCTTCTGCATAAGTTTTACAGATTCATCAGCTTCAGAATTTTTCCCTGTATGTGGGGTTACAATGATGACTCCTTTTCTGTGATTTCCATGACTGTTTTATGTTTTGGTCATTATTTCTAGGAAGCCCAATTTTCCATGCCAACCCATTCTCATCCAAACACTGGCCAGATGATTGACCCTTTCAGTTAATGAGTAACTTAGACATGTCCTCAGGACATTTGCTATTTCACTTCCATTCAGTTTTCTTTATCAAGTCTAATTTCTAAAGTTTTCTATAGGATGTGGGTTCTCGGTGAACTTCTCATCTACAGCAATTTGTCCAGTGCAGTTACAGCCAGTGATGGCTACAGCCAGTGATGGCTTCCGCTGCTGTTGACTTAACACTTAATAAACTTGAAAGCAATGTCCCTTAGACATTTCCAGACTCACTCTACAGCACTGGGTTGCTTTAACTTCTGGCTAATCTAATCCTTACATCTGCTTTTGATCATTCTGTGGATTGTGTACTAGCTGTATTTACATGTGACAGAAGAAAGAAGGATTAGGAATTAAAAGTGCTAGGTCAGGGCTGGGGGTGTGGCTCAGTCAATAAAGTGCTAGGTCAGGGCTGAGGACATGGCTCAGTCAATAAAGTGCTTGTCACACAAGGACAAAGGTCTGAACCTTTGTCCCACTAAGGGTTCAGAACCTAGAACCCACATAGAAAAAGCTGGGTACAGTGGTGTATGCGTATAACCCCAAGGCTGGGGAGGTAGAAACAGCAGGATCTGCAGAGTCTGTTGGTTAGCTAGCTTAGCCTACTTGGTGAGCCCCAGGCTGATGAGAGGCCTTGTCTCAAACAAGGTAATGAGTCCTGAGGAATGCTACATGAAGTATCTTTTGGTCCACGGATTCACCAAGAGAGACAGAGAAAGAGAGAGGGACAGAGACACACAGAAACAGAAAGACACAGAGAGTCAGAGAGAGAAAAAGAGAGCCAGCCAAACAGGCTAGCAGAGGGAGGGAAGGAATGAACACTAGGTTAAAGCATCCAACTTGGATAGGTGACCTCTACTGGCTTATAGCACATGTCATTTTAGGGATCATTTTAAAAATCTACAAAGACCAAGATACCAGATGGCAAGAGACTTTGCTATGAGCATAGCGACAGAGCTAGCCACTGCCATCTTTTACATCTGATACCAAGTATCTGCTGTGATTGGCAACCAAGCCTAAAGAAAAAAATCAAAAGCATTTTTATTTAAAAGTCCCATTCTTCCTATCAGTGGATTTCTAAGCTGACTCTTACATCTTTGGGGCTATAGACGGCATCTTCTTGTGGAACAGAGTCCTAGTCTTCCCCCTCCCTCTTGTTCTCTCTCCCTCTCTGAATGCTTCTTTTTTATGCATGCCTGTATAGTGGGTGCACACGTATGTGGAGGAATAGGTTGACTTCAGGTGTCTCCTTGACTGCTGTCTACCTTATGTAAGCAGACACGGTCTTCTGAACCTGGAGCTTGCTGCTTCACTGAGCCCCAGATTGCTAGGAGGATGTCCTGTCTGCTCTCCTTGACCTGAGATTAAAGGGGGGCTGCCATGTCCACCAGCTTTCACGTGGTCACAGTGGATCTAAACGTCAATTCTCTGATTTGCACAGTGAGCACTTGGCTTGCCAAGCCTTCCTCCCGGCCCAAGAGAGAATTTCTATGGCTCTACTGCATATGAAGAGAGAGCACAGGCCCTGCTTTCTCTAATTCTCCCAGGGCAAATATTTTCTTTGGAGTAACTGCTACAATAAAGGAATCTGCAGAAACTTCTCTGGAAGATGTAATCAAGAAGAAAAAGTAAGGAGAAATCTTAATCTTTTCCTAAATTATTACCTATAGCTATTATAATTCATTTAAACACATCTCTGTAAAGAAGGGACATGATTGCTCAGTGCACACAAACTGAGCTCTATAGATTGTTATGTACCATCTAGCCAGTTTTCTTGCAGGATCTCCTCAGGTGGAGGAGAATCACTCCGGGAGAATCACTGCGATGGCAGATAAAGTGCCCAGCTCCTCTTCCTTTGAAATCGCTCTGCTGCTCTTGGCAGAAAGCTTGGAGCCAGGCTTTTGCTTACCCGAGTCTGATGATTTAGTAGTGTACCACTGGGTTGGAAGGTCTGAAACCCAAAGGAGAGCTGGAAGCGGTCAGGAAAGGGCACGTTCAAGTTCGTAAAACTCATCTGTCCTCCTCTGGAGAATGAGGCGGTTCGCACAAGCTGAAATGCAAGCATGAAAATGACTGGCATTGTAATCACTTCCTGGATGCCCAGATATGGGATCTCGAACTACACCCTTTCCCTGGAAATGACGACCACCACTGGTGCAGCTCAGACAGACTCCCTCTGTGCTTTGCCACACAATCAGTAACTGAGCATCTGTAAGGTTTTGTGAGTATAACTGGTAATCTTTATAAATCCAGTGCATGAAGCCAGCTCAGCACAGCACCATGAGTCCTCAGGGATACAATCTGTCACACAGTTCTGAATCCTGCTTACCTTCCAGTCTTCTGAGCACTTTTTGGTTACACCCACAGTATCATTCAACCTGACAACTCCACTGGTTTTCTTCAGATTCTTCATGCAGCCTTGGAAAGCAGGCGTTGAGATGTTAAACCTGAGGATGGGGTGTAGAAAGGAAGACCTGTGAGGCTGGGCTCCCCTGAAATGCTGGCTTTCTGGTACTTCACAATGGATTGAAAGTCTATGAATAGGCTGCAAACTGCAGGCATTATAGAAACATTAGAAATTAGAGTCAGGAATGTGCTAAAAGTCTTTAGACTGTATTTTTCCATTCACCATGCGAACTCAGAGGAAATGGTTAGTTTTTAGTTTTGTTAAATTCTGAAAAATATGGCTGATTTAATCTTTAGGTTTAAATCTTTCTGCTACCTTCCAAGCATGCTACATGAGCAAGTCATCCTTACGAGGATTAAATCCACGTATCTTCTGAAAGAGCTTGGGATGACGTTGGATACAGGGATGAACCCATAGCTGTGTTAAGAGTTTCCGGAGTGGGAGAGGGCTGTGGGCTCTGGAGCTGGGCCATCTGGGTTCAAGCTCTGTGTCTGCCTTACCAAGCAACTTTACTGCTCTGTGCCGTTCTAGTATAAAATGCAGACCTGCTCTTCTGCATAATGTGTGTGTGTGTGTGTCTGAGGCCCAATAACACAGCTAGACCAGCTGGCCAGGCTCAGTAACACCGCTAGACTGGCTGGCCCCTTGGAGGGATCCTCTTGCCTCTGATGTCTACCATGAGGATTATAGGCACATACTACTATTCCTGGCTTTTTTTCTTTTTAATTTTTTTAAAAATCTTATTTATTGTATGAGTGCTCTGCTGCATATACATCTGCATGCCAGAAGAGGCCATCAGACTCCTTTATAGATGGTTGTGAGCTACCATGTGGTTGCAGGGAATTGAACTCAGGACCTCTGGAAGAGCAGATGGTGGTCTTAACCGATGAACCATCTCACCGCCCCCCTTATTCTTGGCTTTTTAATATGAGTGCTAGAGAACTGAACTCAGATTCTCATGCTTGTTCAGTGAGCACTTTATGGAAGGCTCCATTTTGCTAGCCCCCCACACAAGAAATTTCTATATAGATCTCCCTATGTATCACCCTGGCACCCCTTTGACTTCATTTCCTAATCTGTGTAGAGCTGGATTCATGTAAAGCATTAATACACACAAACTGACTGAGGGAAATATTAATGTTTCTTAATGTGCTAAGAAAATTCACTCCTGATCTCATTAAAAATCCTAAGGAGCTTCGTTTATCTACATGGAAAGGTGTTTGCCTTTATTCTGGTCTAGTTGATTATAAACAGCAGAACAACGAGGAACATGCATAAAATTAAATTTCATTAAAAGGAAAAGCACATCCTTGTTGGCACTGTGGCTTAATTACTTTATAAAGACAGCTTGCACCTTGGGGGAGGAGGGAAGTTCATTTCAAATTCTAGAGCTGGTATCTTTATGAATATGTTCATATCCACTGTCTTGGGCCATCTGAGAGTCTAGACTCCGCCTTCTCTCCAGGATTCAAGGTCTGAACTTGCTCGCTAGAGGAGGGAGCATAATTATGTCGGGGCAGGTGTGTTTAAGTCAGTGACCTCCTGCGTGGGACTGGATGCTTGCATTCTAGGCCCACTTGCCCACAAAAACTTATCCAGTTCCCCAACTCAGATCCACAGCCTTGAGGGAGCAAGAAGAGAGTGGTGCTGAATTGAGTTTGTCAGATCCTGGGCCACTGTCACTGTCCCAGGAGCTTTGCCTTTAGGTTTTATATTATACCCAGAACTCAAGAGAAAATGTCCTGCTTGGTGTCAGGCCCTCTGGCCTTATCAGGAAGGACTTGTAGATTAGATTAACAGACACATGATCTCTGGTTATAATATCAAGTCATTCAAAGATCTGGATCCTTGTTCCCAGAAAGCTGAGAGGGGAGGACAATGAGCAAAGCTGCACAATGCAGCCATGTCTCTGCTGAGTCTCTCAGTCTTATCAGGTATGAACTCTTTGAATCTCCTCAGGGCCCTTCCACCAAGCCAGGCTCCTTGGGAAGAGCTGTGTGGCTCTTCTTGCAGAGTCCTGCTGAGGTCCTCTAAGCCACCCCATCCCAGTGATCCACATCAGGGACAGTTTCAGGGACTCACTGGATGACCAAATGCCTTACCAGACAGCTAACACAGGCCAGATACAGGTAAACATTGCTTAGCATTTTATTTCTGAAGAAACAAAAGGTCAGGTAAATATTTTCATGGCCTTCTGTCCCCTTCACTTATTTCTCTGCTCTTGTGATTTTAATTAAAACAAAGAAAGCAAAGAAAAAATATAAACTTAGCTAGAAAAGGGGTGGGTAGCCTCTTCTTTAGAAGCATAAGTCAGGTTACCAGGAAAGCTAACTCTCACACAGACACAGTCTCCCTCCTTTCCTCCCCTCCCCTCTGTTCCCTCTCCTCTCCCTAGTTCTTATTCTATATGTGTTCATGGACTTCTTTAATGGGAATAGCCTTAATTTTGTTTTCCTGACCCTTACCAGCCCAGCTGGATTCTTTGTAGTTTCTATCCTTCTAAGAGTAACAAGGAGGAATGGTGAGTTGCCACACACTTTATCCAACTCCCCGAATTTTGGATAGCCAGTCCCATTACTCAATTTTTACAATCCAGTTTTCTTTCATGACTACATTGTTAGTATTGCAAAGTTAACTGTTTGGACTAATATTAAACAAGGGAGCCTAGACTTACTGGTGGCAATTCCAACCAGCATAAGAGGTGTTCTGCTTTAATAAAAACGCAGCACATCAGGTTGGCAAGATGGCTCCGTGCCTAAGGGCTCCTCTGTCAAGCCTGACAACCTGAGCTTGATGCCCAGGACACACAGGGTGGAAAGAAAGAGCCAACCCCCAAGAGTGCTCCTCTTAGCTTCATACATGCAGTGGCTCCCCTCCCCAAATAAAAACCCTACAACTTCATCTTACCTTTCTCTGATTGCAATTGGAATTCCTCCCAAATAATATGTGCTAAAATTAAATATTTCCCCTTCAATTCTTATACTATGTTCATTCATATTTATCCACATGCGTTTTTGTAATTTTCCAATTGTGATTAAAATCTGAAATGAATGGGAAACAAATCAGCCAGCAATGACACAAACCTCTTTGTAGTATCTCAGAGTAACTGTGGCTTCATTTTCCTATGGACTTGTTTATATACATAGTAGATGACTACCCAGTAGCAGTGTGTGGTAAAAGTTTGATACTAAAACATCCATGTGAGCCAGGCAGTGGTGACACATGCCTTTAATCCCAGCACTTGGGAGGCAGAGGCAGGTGGATTTCTGAGTTCGAGGCCAGCCTGGTCTACAGAGTGAGTTCCAGTACAGCCAGGACTACACAGAGAAACCCTGTCTCGAAAAACAAAAAACAAACAAACAAAAATCCATGTGTGTCTGCATGTCTGTGAGCATATCCATGTTTGTACATATTCATCCATGTGTGTGCAGAGGCCAGAAAACCTCCATAGGCATTGCTCCTTGGCCGTCGTCGACTTTTGATTTGAGATGAGGTTTTCCATTGGCCAACACTGCCAGCCCTGCCTGCCTGTGGACGACAGGTCTACCACACCTAGCTTCTTCTACTTAGCTTCTGAGAAGCTCTGAGCACAATCTGCGTCATCTTCCCAAGTTACTGAAACAGTGGTTCTCAACTGTGCCTTGCTACCCCTCTAGGACCACTGTAGCATTAAGAAAGTTGAGAACTACTGCCCTAAAACATTTTAGTAGAAATGGTCTCACTGTAATAGAAATGTTTTCATTTGAAATTTATCATTGTTTACACAATTTACATATGCTATATATTTATTAAATTTCATGCCTAAATGTTCAGAATTGTAAAGGGCACACCCACAGTTAATAAGTTCATCTTGTATTAGGGTTTGTGTGTCATTTTGCCTATTTTTGAGGGGGCACTAATTTCATTTTAAAGGTTCACTGACTTCTAAAAATTCAAATAAACAGACTGCATACCGAATGATCTCTTCCATCGTTGATGGTGTCTTGAATTCCTTTCTCTTTGGGTGGCTCCGAATTTAGTTTGTACCTCACCATGAGATTGCCGTCTTCTATATTCAGAGATATGAAGTTATCCTGGAGTGTGGAAAAGGGCAAGTTACCAGAAGGCCTGGGCTAAAGGAGGAGAAAGCTCTGATCTCCAGTGATGTTTGATGCACTAGGTGCTGTTAGCGTCAGGTGCCTCCTGAGCTAACAGGGAGATGAGCACTGTGAGACCTCAGGCCCAAGAGGCAAGCAATAGCTGACTACTATTAGCAGTGTGAGACATCACAGTGCCCGACACTCAGGACAAACTCAGTCACGCCAGCAGCATCTTGATTTTGTTTTATCACAACCAGAACCATGAAGTCATTTCCTTCCTTCTCATCCAATCAGTCAAATCGAACCCTGGGATTTCCCCTTAACTGTCTCATGCCACAACCTCAGCCATATTGCCCTACTCCAGTGGTCTTCCCCTGTATTCCTACAGTGGTCCTCCCCCACTCTCCTACAGTGGCCCTCCCTGTTCTCCTACAGTGGTCCTTCCCCTGTATTCCTCCAGTGGTCCTCCCTATTCTCCAGTGGTCCTCCCGTTTTCCTGCAGTGGTCCTCCCCTGTTCTCCTGCAGTCGTCCTCCCTTGTTCTCCTGCAGTAGTCCTCCCCTGTTCTCCTGCAGTGGTCCTCCCCTGTTCTTCTGCAATAATCCTCTCCTGTTCTCCTGCAGTGGTCCTCCCTGTTCTTTTGCAGTGATCTTCCCTTGTTCTCCTGCAGTGATCCTCCCTTTTCTCCTGCAGTAGTCCTCCCTATTCTCCTGCAGTGATCCTCCCCTGTTCTCCTGCAGTGATCCTCCCCTGTTCTCCTGCAGTGATCCTCCCCTGTTCTCCTACAGTGGTCCTCCCCTGTTCTCCTGCAGTGATCCTCCCCTGTTCTCCTGCAGTGATCCTCCCCTGTTCTCCTGCAGTGATCCTCCCCTGTTCTCCTGCAGTGATCCTCCCCTGTTCTCTTGCAGTGATCCTTCCCCACAGATCATCTGCCACCATGCAGCCAGGGCAGCCTTCTACAATTGCCAGTGAGCACACTAACTTCTTTTGTTCCCAGGGACAACTCAGACTCCCCAGCAGATGCTTTGAAGCTCTGGACACATCTTCACTTTGCTTCTCATCGTGCCTCACTGGCCACACCCTAACCCACATGGGCCACCTTTTATCCCTGCATGTTCTCATTGCCAGGCCTTTCTGTCCCCTGTCCCTGATGGATCCTCTTCCAGTGTCACCTTCTCCATATCCATCAGGTTTCAGAGGAAGCATCTTCTACTCAAGACTCTGACACTGAACTTCTTCATTTCCCCTCTACACTACTCAAAATTATGAGGACTGGCAGTGCACCTCTGTGCAATACCAGCATTCCCCCCTAGAGGGCAGGATCTGGTTCATTCCAGACAGCACTGTCTTTGGCCTTGGAATAAGTGGTTGCTGTTACCGAATTCTCTACAATAAGAACTCTCTGTGATATCCAGGGCCTGAGTCTTCATCCAAAAGGCTTTTAGTGTGAATTCTAAAATCTTGCCCTGGAGAGTATCTGCTCTTGAGCCAGGTAGCAGCAGCAATACAAATCTCCTCAGCAGAGGCTCTAAGGATTCTTACACAATGCTGTTATGTAAGTTTCCCCCAGACTACATACTATTTCTAGTTCTTAGTCTCCAAGAACTTCAAAATGGAAAACAAGCTGTACATCCCAAAACTCCAAATTCAAAATGGGAATGCTTCAAAATCTAAAACAGTTTGTTTTCAGCCCATCACCACAGTGCTCACAGTTTAGGATACATGAGCCTTGCTCTGTGTACAAAATTGTTAAAAGTGTATTGCGTGTAATTATCTTCAGCCTACATGTATACAGTGTGCGTTTATAAAACATACATGGAATTCATGTTAGACATGGATCTTGCTATGTTAGGTATTAATTCAACTTGACTGAGCCTAGAATCAGCTTGGAAGAAAGAGTGTCTCAATGAGAGACTGGATGTCCACATTGGTTTGGCCTTTGGACACATCTGTGGGGTTGTCTTGATTAGCTTAATTGGTCCGAGAAAACCCAGCCTGAACCTGGGCAGTACCTTTCCTAGTATTGGGCCCTGGACTGTGCAAGAGCAGAGAAAGCTAGCTGAGCACTGAGTATCCTCAGGCTTTCTCATTATACACATGAAAATATTCTAAAATGGAAAACAAGCCAAAATGTGGAACACTACTCATCCCAAGCATTTTGGAAAAAACGAGGTCCTCCACCTGAACCAAGGAGACCTTGTTTGCTAGTACTAGTGTCTTGGCCTGAAGGCGCTGGCTTCCTGCCTAGCTCTCTCCAGCCTTCAGGCTGATTGGGACCCTCTCAAACCATCAGAGCTAAGGGGCCAGACTAGCCTCAGAAAGAAGAGTGGCTGTTCCTACCCAGCAGGCAGAAGTCTGGTAAACCTTGAAGCCATGCATCACATTTGCAGACTATTCCTCTGGAATTTTTTTTCTGGAACTCAGCTTATGAGAGAAACTATACAAGATTTGTTCTGGAGGTCAATCCAACAAAGACCCAGTGCAGAAGAACCGAAGCAGACATCATACCCACTCTCCCTGAACCAATAAAGGGCACTGGCAGTCGTGTCTGAACACGACCATGTCTGCATGCTCCTAGCCTAAGAATTGTAAGATTGGTCCTCTGATATTACTGGATTATATGGCAGTTCTATGTTTAGTGGTTTGTGTATGTGTGTGTGTGTGTGTGTGTGTGTGTGTGTGTGTGTGAGAGAGAGAGAGAGAGAGAGAGAGAGAGAGAGAGAGAGAGCGAGAGCGCTCCACAGTGATTTCCAAAGTTGGCTACACTTGTTTATTCTTCTACTACCAGGATTTAGGGGCTTCTTTCACTACATCCATGCGGGCATCTGTTGTCATTTGTATTCCCAAGGATGGCCATTCTGACAGGATGATGGAATCCTGTAGTTCACTGCAGAAGTAATCCGCATTTCCCTGATGCAGATTAGCACGGAATGCTGACCAAAAAGCCCATGGCTTGGGAGGTCAAATTTATTATCAATTTTTTTCTTATAATACATTATTTTGTTAAATGCTCATACTGTCAAACTGCATTCTAAATATTAACGTTGATGGCCATAGACCTAGGTGCTCTCAGCCTTGATTAGAGAGCATTTTGTCAAGGCTAATCCACAACTAGTCAAAGTGTTAAGAACAAGAGATAAGACCTCAGTCCTAAAGGATCAGCTTTCTCAACACCACTACCCACTACTAAGTACCAAGACTCAGGGCGCATTTGTCAAACTTACAGCATGGGTGGGGGAGGTGCTCTCCAGCCCCATCCCTTACTGAGTAGATACTGACAGCTGGTGGTTGCTACAGGAAGGAGAATTAATCTTCCTTTGAATATGTGGCCTTGGTATATTTCCCATAATCTATCTACTGGGTGGCCCCATATATACAAGGAACACTAATTGGTCTTAGCAAATTATTAAGAAAAAAAACCATGAAGTTAGGAAGAGATCATTTGAAGAGTTTGAAGGAGGCAGAGATGGGGTGGTATATATGATCATATTTTATCGTACACAGTATAAAGTCCTCAAAAGTAGAGAAAAATATTAAAAACAAAGAATGCCCGCTGACCCAGGCTACTTCAAAGTATGGAAGCTTCTATTGCCTTCGGAAGTTGAGCTTCAGGCTGATAAAGACACAATCCCCACAGTCTGCACTGAGCCAGATCAAGCTCATAGCTGCAGGAAGTCCAGCCATGTAGATTTAGGGGACCCTAGAAAGTCTTCATTTGTTTTAAAACAGCTATTATCAAAGTCTACGACCAACCTGAGAACAGGCTAGGAGGGCAGTCCTGCCTCATTTTGGGGTTAAGTCTTCATATTCCTGATCCTTTGACCTTGTTAAAATTCACCTCAACAGAAAGAAAACATGACTGGCCAATGTCATATTGCCAGTTTTCCAATGTAGATGGGTTGTTTACAACAGCCCACGTATCCCCAAATTGCTAATTACAGTGGAAATACAAGTAGTTTCTGGACGTTTGGATTAAGTTACCTGGTTTTCTGCGAAGAACAGTAAACCTCTGTCCACAGTCGTCTGGATGGTCTGGATGAAGTTGGGGAAGGGAGCATTTGGTTGAGTAGGAATGCGAGCATAGCCTGTACCTTCAAAGTAATTTTTGTCCGACTCTTCCTTTCTCCTGTCAACGCCAACCACACATTACTGATTAGACAATGGATCAAGGAATACATAGGCATAATTCTGTAGGAAAAGGGTAAACATTGTTAACGCGGCTAGTCAGCCTTTCTTCTCTGTGTGCTCTTAAACCCTGCTTTGAAGAGATAGTTCAGTGGGTAAAATACTTGCTGTATAAGAAGGAAACCCCAAGTTTTGATAATCAGAACCCAAATTAAAGCTGAGCATGGCATATCATATCTGTAATCTTAGTATGGGGGGGAGCAGAGGTAGGTGTACCTGTGGGCTTTCTGTCCAGGCAAGTGAGCTCTAAGTTCAGTTGAGAGACCCTGTCTCAAAAATAAGGTGGGAGTTATAGAGAAAAGGACCTATGTCTACCTCTGGTCATCACATGTGCACACATAGATGAATCTACCTGGGCACACATACATATGTTACATTATGCCCATGAGAGAGCAGGAGAGAGACAGAGACACAGAGACACACACAGAAAGCGACAGAGACACAGAGACACACACACAGAGAGACAGAGAGACAGAGACAGACAAACAGAGAGACAGAGACAGAGAGACACAGACACACACAGAGACAGAAAGAGACCAACAGACAGACAAAGACACACACATACACACACACACACACACACAGATGGGGGGAGACAAAGAATGAATGAGCATGTTCTAGAGATGTCTATTTAGGAGAAAGTGGCTAACTAGCTGAAAATATTTAAATGTAAGAAATCATTAATTTTCAGTATTACCTTCTCCTAAATATAAAATGCTTGCTCTTCTTAGATAGGAATGTCCCAAGTCTTTTAAATTGTAGGAATGGCCCAAAAGAGCATGTTGTGGTTTGAATAAGAATGGCTCCTATAGGCTCAAATATTTGAATGCTGGTCATTAGGGAGTGACACTCCTAGGAGGCGTGGTCTTGTTGGAGGAAATGTGCCACTGAGAGTGGCCTTTGGGGTGTCAAAAGCCCATATCAGGTCTCATGACTTTCTATCTCTCTTCCCGATGCCTTGTCTAGCACCATGTCTGCCTGTGTGCTGACATGCTTTCCATCATGACGACAATGGACTAAACCTCAAATGTAAGCAAGTCCCAGTTAAATGCTTACTTTTATACAAGTTGCTGTTGTCATTGTGTCTCTTCCCAGCAATAGAACATTGACTAATTTCAAATAGATTCATAAGGCAAAGTACCTAGAGTCACTCACTTTGTAGACTACTATAGTTTAAATTTTAATTACATAATTATGTGCCTAAATAATCCAATATTGAATATTTTCTATGGTAGGAGGCACCAAAAATTTAAGATTTTTTTAAATTATTATTATTATCATGCATATGTGTTATGTGTGTAAGTGTGCTACGGTGGTACACGTGGAGATCAGAGGACAACTTTGTGGAATTGGTTTCCTCCTTCAACCTTTCCATAGACTCAAGGATCAAACCCAGGTCTTTAAGGCTGGTACAACACATATTGTTACCCATGGGCCCATCTCATAGTCCCAAAGATTCACGCTTTTAAAAGCCGGGAAAACTACTAACCTAATTGGTATATAAACTAGGGCAAGAAGAGTTTTATTTAAATCCTAGAGCTGGAGCAGGTGGGGGCTATCTGCACACATAGGGGAAGTGATACTGGCCCCCACAAGGAATTTTAACATCAAGAACCTGCCCACCACTGGAAGGTGGTAATTCTGTACACCTCCAGCCCAGCCCTAGAGACAAAGTCCTTCAGGCTTTGATTTACCTCCTACAAGGCTCCACTTCAGTGGTGTTGAGATTGAAAGTTGTCTTGAAATTGTACAAGCTTAGAACGTTCTCATTGAGGTCATCTAGTTCGATACAGCCTTTGTATGGAGGGAGCCTCAGTCTGCTAGGAAGCTGGGAGAGAAACAAGACAAAGCCCCAGTGAGTTGAGCGAGAAAGGAGAGTGACCCTGTAGCTCTAAGACCTTCAACAGTGAACTTAGCATCAGGGCAAAGGATGTGGTTCAAGGCTTTGCCATTTAAGAGCTGTCTAAACTCAGGCTGGTCGTTAATCTTCCCTGCCTGAGTGTGTTCATCTGTAAAATGGAAATGATATTAATACTTATCAACACAGTACATTAAATTAATGCTCTAAAGCTTAGAACACTGGACAAAGAAAGTACATCTTAACTGGGTGTGCTTTGAGAGAATATGGTTAATTTGTTTTTGTATAAAATTAGTTAAAATGCAGACATGAAGTCATTGTAGCACATTAAAATGAAAGCATTCTACTCAGTGAGTCAACACTGATACTTACTTCAAAATCAGGTGGGTAACCTCCGACGTAAAACACAGCATCCTCGGGATCCAAATTAAGAAGTGTGTTGCTCCTGCTGCCCTCCAGGTCATAGGCCACAGGAGCTCTGGGTTTATTAGATGTGGCTTCTTTGGTGTAATTAAGCTTGGCAAATTGATATATTCTGTTGAAAATTAGATAATAAAAATGTAGGAGAAAATGAAAGAATTCAAAGCCAATATGCTAGAAGCTGAGTAACATGTCAGGTGGGACAGCTGCTGGTCAAGCTCACAAACAGGAAGAGTCAGCTGTGGTACCTCTGGAACTTCACCCGGTCCATAACTGCCTCCTGAGACTCACTCTCCGTCAGGACCTGGTCTATCTGGACTTCAGCTTCTCGGTCCCCCAGGTTGTAGACACACGTCAGCTGCCCATCTACAACCGCCATGCCGATGTAGTCCTTGGAGGCCTAGAGATGTAAAGGTACATCCCAGAGCATGGGTGTGACAAGAACTCAGAGCCCTTATATCTTTTCAAACCCCCAGAGAATCCTAAATGTTTCACTAATGGGTTATTCCAGAACACTTGAGCTCTCTCCTCATCCTGTAGTGGACTGAGTTACCGATCTTCCCACTGTTCAGTCTGATAGTTTACCAGCATCTACCACAGAGCACACAGACTTAGTTGCTCATTAGAGTTCATCAGTTAAAAGGATAAGCTACTTCTCATCCCCAGGTGCCATGCTCTTAGCACTCTGTGGCAGCCTCAGCTGTGACATTTCCCCCATTGTCATAGTGAGTTATGTGTGTTTGAATGTCAAGGAATAGATACATCAATAAGAGGATTGGTTCAGAACCACTGGGAACATTCAGATTTGAAGACATTTGCATAAAATGTCACAGCATCTGCATGTAACCTGTACACATACTCCTGTAAGCTCTAAAACGTAGGGTATTTATAATAACTCATTTAATGAGAATGTAATGTAAATATTTGGTATGCTGCACTTCTCAGGACCCTTAAGATGCAAGATTTTTCTCATTTTGTTTAGTTTGCAACAAGGTCTCGTGTAAGCCAGGTTGGCCTACAACACCCCATGTAGCCCAAATGAAGCCTACCACTCTGAAGCATGAAAAGCTGGTTAAAATTGTTCACTGTTGATAACTAAGAATTCTCTAACCAGGGAGAATTTCCGAGAACCATATTTTATATTTTTATTACATTTATTTATGTGTGTGTGTGAGAGAGAGGGGGGAGGGGAAACAGAGAGAGAGAAAGATCAGCCCAAGACCTATATTTTAGATATTTAGATATTTTGATTTCAGCCCAGTTAGCATGTCCCCTTGGACTGCAGAAGCATATTTAGGAGGGACTAAGAACTAAAGTCAGCTGCTGAAATGCCAGTAATGGCAGCTTAATGAACAAGGTCAGGATGAAGAATGGGGTGGTGGTAGAGAGTTTAGGCTTTGTTTTGCTTCAGGCCTCATTTCTATATGGACTCCACTCCTCCAACTTGGGGAGGCATCTGTGGCTGTGCCTTCCCAGGAAGAAAACATGACACAATTCTATGAGGAACAACCACTGCTAGTTCCCATAGATCTGGGAGGAAGCACTGATTCTACATTGTAAACATGTATGCGCTCACATGCACACACATGTGTGCCTACATCTTAGGCCCATTGGGTAAGACTTCTCCGATGCTCAGGGGTCTCTCATAGGCATCTCCATAGCACAGAAGGGAGGGTGGTGGGTGGTAGAATCTGTTGCTGTCTTTGTAGGACAAGCAAATAAATAGCAGTGGTGCAGTTATGTCACAAGTCTCAAGGTGGCACCCCCAAAACAATTTTGAAAGCAAAGCAAGTAAATGTCCTAACAAGACGCACATCCTTATTTCCAAGGTACATCACAAACATGTCCTCAGTGCCTCCGATCTCTCTTAAGTCCTGTCTTTGGAGAAACAAAGACAGAGATGTGTATCCTTTTAAGTCTTCTAGGTCATTCGGCAGTCGGACTTGGACACCAGATTTACCATTGAACCTCATGGGAATCGCAACCTGTGAGGAAGAATAAGATGGAAGAATGAGGTATCACACAACTGTGAGTTCTGTGGTCACCCCTCTTAGCAGCACAGCAGCTTGTCCCGAGCCGTCTGATAGGCATCAGGGAGGGAGAATGCCTCCTGGACCCAGGTTAACATACACAAATACATACACACACACACACACATACACATGTGTGTATGTGTGTGTGTGTATGCGTGCGTGTGTGTGTGTGTGTGTGTGTGTGACAAGGTTAAAGTTAACCCTGGCTCATCTGGAGCTCGTTTTGTAGACCAGGCTGGCCTCAAACTCACAGAGATCTACTTGCCTCCTCTCCCGAGTGCTGGGATTAAAGGTTGTAAATTCATGAAGCTGTCTGCTGAGTCATCTACTCTTAGTATGAATTGGTTGAGGGCCATTAAGAAGTCAATTGAGTCTTCTGTGCAGCAGTGACAGTGGTGCTGCTGCTGCTGCTGGTGACAGTAATGATAGTTCCCACCATATGGGGATTCATGCAGAGGAGTCAATGCTCACAGACCACTTAGGATAGTGCTTGCATATGCCTAACTATAATACATTAAGATATTTTAAATATTTCTTTGAGACAGGATTTATGTGGTATAGGCTATCCTCAGGCTCACCTGAGTTCCAGATGAGCCAGGGTTAACTTGGAATCTGTGACCCTCCTGCAGTCACCTCTTTTTTAAAAATTACCACTTTTAAAAACGGAATTGCTTGCCAATGACTGTGTAACATACTACGCCTGTATTTACTTCAGACATGCAGTTCCTAAAAATGCATACATTGTGGCTGAGGAGATGGCTTAGTCAGTAAAGGACTTGTCATGCAAGCATGAGAACCTGAGTCTAGATCCCCAGGAAGGGGAGGATCCTGTGGGTTGCTGACCAGGCAATCTAGATGAACACAAGCCCTAGCTTCAGGAAAGACTGTCTCAAAACATAAGGAGGAGAGCAACTGAGAAGGACCTCTGGCCTCCTCACATGTGAGTACACACACGGCCACTAATGCCCTAAAGAGTGCATCTTAGATACTCCATGACGAATGCCCTGCCCTGCTCTCCTGCTCTGATTTGTCATGAACCAATATATCTGTAACATTAAAATTACAGAAAAATGAAGAATCCATATAAAACAGAAGTTACCAATCACATGTGACTCAAAGCATTAAAACTTCCCAAACATTACTTCTTAATATCATACTTAGATTTTATGAACAGTCAGCTCAAGTCACCCGACAGCACAGGTGTGTGGCCTGAGACGGGGCAGTTTCAGTCTGAACCACAGAAGACACATGTCCTCTAGCAATCAAAGAACGACAGTCCTGCAGTGACACTCACTCCCATGTGCTCTGTGTGTCAAGCGCTAAAGCATTGCCTGGAACCTCGTACACGTGCTGGGGAGGCCGGCCCCTCACCCACTGTATGAGCTCACATTTCACCTCTCCTTCTCCCTCCCTCTCTTCCATCTGCCCTCCAGGAGACCAAACCGTTGCTGAGTCTCCTGCCAAGCCTTCTGCTTTCTGTCCCCTGGTGAGCTCATCTTTGCTCTTTAAATTAAAAAGGTATTGTGCATGTGGTACGAGCCGGAGGCTAGCTGCCTGTGTTACCTTAAGAAAGGAGATAAAACCGACAGCGCTGTCCCTTGCAGACACCCCTCTCTTACAGATCCCTCTCTCCCACAGCCTCCTCTCCCCCACAGCCTCCTCTCCCCCATAGCTTCCTCTCCCCCATAGCTTCCTCTCCCCCATAGCTTCCTCTCCCCCACAGCCTCCTCTCCTCCAAGGCCACTGCACTCTGGAGCTGGACTGTATGCAAATGCTTGTGCAGGTGTCACTATTTGCACTACTCACAACTCACCCTTGACTACAGACGATTTACTTAGCTATCAGCTATAGCGGCTCTCTTTCACATTTAGATATCTTATATGAATTTATAAGATCATACCTTTATTATAATTGGCTTTCTTTGCTGGACACTATATTGTAGGTTGATTTGGGTGATGTGCATGAGTCCAGCTCATTAGCACATAGTACTGTAAACAGTTGGCTTTTTCTTAAAAAACATAATATAAAGTTTATTCCAACAAACATTTCTTGTGTAGGTATGTGTGTGTATGGATATGTATATATGGGTGTGTATTTGGGTGTGCGGGTGTATGGGTGTATATGTATGGGTGTGTGCATGTATGGATATGTGTCAATGGGTGTATGTATGAATATGTATGGGTGTGTGTGTATGGGTGTGTCAGTATGTGGGATTGTGAGTGTGCCTGTATGAGCATGTGCAGGTACACATGCTTGAACATGAACAGAGGCCAGAGGAGAATGTCAGATGTCCCACTCTACAGATCTTGTCTTACTCCCTTGAGAAAGGGTCCCACTCTCAGCCTGGAGATTGTCAGCCATCCAGCCTGTGACCCTCTTGTCTCTACCCCTGATAGTGCTGGGGCACAGGTACAAACATCCTGTGTCCTCTATTCTCAACAAATATGGGTTCCAATACTTTCAAAATAAGATACTTTGTGGCATACAAAGGCAACCACAGAGCCTTCCCTTGACCTTGTGGTTACAGTTTGAAAAGTGATACTGGAGAGAAACTCCTTCATCCTGCTTGTGTGAACTCAAAGCATGGAAGCTGTCTCAGCTGCCTGACGTAGGGGCCAGTGGTCATGTGCATTTTTGAAAGGTGACAGAAGGTTGTTAAACTAAATGTTTAAAATCAGAATTCAGAGAAGACAGACAACCAACTCTTGTATAAATAAAAAGCCTTCCCTGTCCTGATGACTATGGAAGGAGTTTCTCAGCTATGGCAACATGGGGACACCCACCTTGTTCGCAGCATCTCTGGCCTGCTGAATGAGTTCTCGGATTCGGTCCACGTTGTCAGAGATGTTCCCCAGGGGCAGCAGCTGTTGGTTGATACTTTCAATCTTGATAAAAAGATCAGGCAACTTCTTGGTTAATTTCTTTACTGTTGGTGACATGAGAGAATGGACATTTTACACAGTGCCTTGAGAAAAGGTTAAAGACAGAATATTTGTTCTGGCAAGCCTAGAAGCAAGAAGGACCATAATCTTAACAAGACTTCCCCAAATTCATTATAGTTTTTTGTTATGATGTATCAAATTCTTTTCCTTGGTTAATATGGGAAAATGTTTCTTTTCTTATCTTTTGGTAGCTCCCACTCTACTGAGAGAGAGACAGACAGACAGAGAGAGAAAGAGAGGAAGGGAGAAGGAGGGGGAGAGAGGGGAAGAGAGACAGAGGGGGGGGGGGAAGGGGGGGGGGGGGGGGGGGGGGGGGGGGGGGGGGGGAGGGAGAGAGAGAGAGAGAGAGAGAGAGAGCGCTCTGTAGGACTGGGGCTGGGGAGATGGCTTAGTTGGTAAAGTAATCACTATGGAAACTTGAGGAGCCAGGTCAGATCCCCAGATCCATGTAAGATGCTAGCCCAGCAGCGTGTAAGATTGCTAGTCACCTAATCTGTATAATCTCCAAATTTGAGCTCTAACTTCAATGAGAGACCCTGTCTTAGACAATAAAGTGGAGGGGGTGAGGACATGGCTCAGAGGGTGAATCAGCTGTTGTTCAAGGATGATGATATAATTTTGAATCCCCAGAACCCACATAAAAACTGAATGTGGTGCACCTGTCTATCATCCCAGTGCTCTTCTCAGAAGGTGTGGGCAGAGACAGGAGACTCTCCAGAAGGTCACAGGCAAGCTCATGTGGCATGCACAGCAGTGAACAAGACAAAGTGGAAGGCAAGGACCAACACTCAAAGCTGTCCTAAGCACACCTGTATGCATGTATGTGTGTGTATCATGCATGTATGGACATACACACATACACACATACATACACATGTGCACACACACATATGCCCATGTACACTTACACACACACACACACACACACACACACACACACACACACTTTTTTTTAAAAGAAACTGAAAGGACATAGGACATGGTGGAACACATCTTTAATCCTATTGCTCAGGAATCAGAGGCAGGTAGATCTTTAATTCAAGGGGCACCCTGATATGTATATCAAGTCTAGGGCAGTTGTGAATATATGGGGTATATATACTGAAACCTTATCCCGGGGAAGGAAGAAAAGGAAGAAAGGAAGGAAGGAAGGAAGGAAGGAAGGAAGGAAGGAAGGGGGAAAGAGAGGGGAAGGAAGGAAGGGTAGAAGAAAAGAAGGAAGGAAGGTGACTGAAGAGTATATTTAACATGAACTCTGGCCTCTACACTCATGTACACACAAACACATACATACACATCACACATACAAACACAAAATGAGACATCCTCCCTGGTCTCTCTAACAGTACACCTGTGCTGTTTGAATGTATTATATGAAACTATTTTCTAATATTCTAATTTGAGGTCAGAATTTACCAGAAAGGAACTGAAATGGATCAAATTCTTAGCAATGGAGAACACAGCTAAGACATCCTGACCTGAGGATGTCTGATACCTGAGTTATTGGCATCCATCAGAGCCTTGTTGAAGTCCTCATGTCGGGTGCTCTCATAGCTGTCCTTAATCCTTCCCAAGTCTGTCTGGATGGGGTTGAGCCCGTCCAGGACCTCGCTTGTTAATCCATTGGCTTTCCTGACCATGCTCTTTGCACCATTGACCACACTGTCAATATCACCTAGTGCACACACAAGTAGGGAGGCGTAAGGAGCTGAGACATTCTTCCCAAGAAACCATGGCCAGTGGTATGGAGTGACAGTTACCTCTCTGTAGCCCATGAAGATCATCACGGACAGCAGTGAGGTTGGCATCTAACAGGTCCTTCTGAACCGATACAGTCTTCAGGGTTTGTTGTAGGCTGTTGAGAGCTGGACTGACTTCTAAAGGAAGAGAGGGAAAGAGAGAGAGGGCGAGATGGAGGGAGGAAGGGAGGAAGGGAGGAAGGGGGACACCAAGAAGCAATTACTTCATGGGTTTGGATCTTCCATGTGCATTTGTGGCCTCTGAAGTAAGCAGTCTCTGCAGACCACTGAGTATATGTATCTTGATCCCTATCCCACAGGTGCCATTGCAGTACCTAGACCCACAGACGTGAGCATCTCTGGTCACAGTGGCTGGAAGGGCAGCTTACCAGAGTTTTGTGGTGATTGGCTTCATGAAGGGACACACAAAGAAGGGGAGATGAAAAATAAATCAGGGGACAGCTGGACTTTCATTCTGACCAAAGCAGAGGAAAGATTACTGAAAGAGTGTCTACCTTGTTAACAGCTGTGTCCTAACATGCAGGGTGTGTCTGGCACTGGTTGGGACTTAGTATTGGGGCACACTTGTTCAACGAACAAATGCTTGAGTGAGCAAATGAATAATGCAAAAGGGGGCCACCTGCAGCCAAGACAGGACTGTTAAGGGGTGACCTGCAGCCAAGAC
>NW_021621098.1:5765826-5804672 GCF_004785775.1 Grammomys surdaster
AGGGGTGACCTGCAGCCAAGACAGGACTGTTAAGGGGTGACCTGCAGTCAAGACAGGACTGTTCTTGGGTGAGCACAAAGGACACTGAGTGGATATTTGTTTCTGCTCCTGCAGAACAATGAATGAACCTGTCCTTGGGGTTCTCACCGGAGATGCTCAAAGGGACAGATTAAAAATAAAGTGGTGAACAAAATGGTTCCAGTCTACATCCACAGCCACCTTTGGGATGTGGCAAGCAACCAGCCACACCACGCTGGGGACACGGGCCTCCTTAGGATTCCAGGATTGCTGTAGTTAACACAGTTAATACTCCACTCTACTTAAAATATTCCTCCTGGGCACAGCCTCGTATGTCACCTGAGCACTGAAGAGGCAGAGTCACAGGAGGGTTGGAAGGGGGCACGCTTGGTATGCTCAAGGACCTGAGTTTGATTCATGGAAACTCAGCATGAAAAGCAAATATACAAGCAAGCAACAACAAAAACCCCATACCAACCCAACTCTAAGCTCAATGTTATAAAGAAGACAGACATAATTTCATAAAATCTTAATGTTGACTAATGATTGCATGTTAGAACATACTTTTTCTGGGTTTTACTTTTTACACATTTGATATTCAAAAATATGTAGTAAAAATGTATAAAATATATAAAAGTATAAAATGTATAAACCTAATCCATCAGAAGGGACTGAGAAATTGAGCAAAGTCTGAGCCTAGACGCCTGCCTGGCTGTGGCTTCCTGGGAGGGGCCATAAAAATTCAAGAGGCAGCCTAGGGCTTCCTGACTTCAGATGGCTTCTATCCCCGTGCCTCTAATCTTCTGCCCCATGAGCTGTACCTCCATGTTAAGGCAATTTAATTCTTTTTTATAAAGTATATAAGATAAAAAATTGTCAAAGGTAAACTTAAAGTGTTCTCATGCCCATGTTAGCTGCGATTGTTTCTTGGTACTTTCAGTTGCTAAGATTTAGACTTAAGACACCTTGAAGCAGTTGCTGTAAAGGTCTGGAGTCAATGGCCTTCACATGTGGCTTCCCACAGCCATGATCACAGTGTGCTCCACAGTCAGGCCAAGGAAGGCTATCGTTCTCAAGACTTCATCTGTGTAAGGCCTGCATCATGTTCACGCATGGCAGATAGGGCTCCTTAGGATACTGGGTGAATGCATGGCATCAGTAACACAAGCCATAGCACAGAAGTATCCTCTGCATAGAATTCAAAACCCGCTTTCATATCTGACCGCTCATGTGTGCCCACAGGTTGATTAAAGCCCCTGAGTGTCCTTGCCATCTGCCCCTCTTAATACCTTGCTGTAGCCTTTTCTGTGTCATCTTGGCTTCATTTAACAAGTCCTCACTGTCGGAACTCAGGGTCTTAGCTCTCCTTGGAAGGTCTTCCTTTATCACTGTCTGGAAGCAAAACATTTATCAGCCTTAAGCAGACACTATGCCTTGGGAAGTGCAGGGTAAGACTTTTCACCTTAGCCTTAAATCCCTTATCTTTAGTCTTTAAAGATCAAGATTTTAGAGGGATGCACTGTTGCCTGATTATGTGGTTAGTATTCTAGGCAGACACCCATGGCTGGGGAGCTGGGCTGATCTGCGGTGACAGATGGCACAGCCACATAAAGCCCCTGTCATCACTTAGTTGCCTTGAGGCTTTCACACTTTGAAACCTGAAAATCTTTCCTCTTCCAAGGCCCAACGTCCCAACTCTAATATTTAGTGTTCTATCCCCTATTTCTTGGATACAGAGCGATTATATGGTTTGTCAAAGATCCTGAAGGCCTCTATAGCCGTGCCCAGATTAAGAGCAAAGCACTGAGAGAAAATGGCAATCCAGTTGATTTTTAAAAAATCAATTTTTTCTTTTGGAAAGTGCCAGTTTTTAATTAAGGCATAAAAGTGCTTTTGCAGGATAAAATATCTGTTTAGTTTCAAAATTAACATCAGTATATTTTCTATTTAGTTGTATAAATAAATTTTAAATCATACGCCTAATATCAAATAGTCAATAAATGCAGAGATGACCCATACCAAGACCAAACTCCAGTCTGGCACATATAACAAGCTCTGATTTTGAATGAATAATGTTTTTAACACTGTTCTATGCATGGGAGAGTAAGCAAACAAGCTGCCTCCAGAGCCAGTCCAGCAAGCTGCTGGTGCAGTTCCTGGTACCCACTTGGAAGGCAGACTCCGAGGCACTGGTGGCCTTGCTGGCTCCATCCTCTGCTGCTCTGATGGCATTGAGGATGTTCTCATAGGCCGTGGCAGCGTCCACAGCACAGCGCACCAGCTCATCCCCGCTGGTATTTCTCTTTATCCTGGAAGATAATACAGGGTGGCTTAGACCATCCAGCGTCCTTTCTCTGCCTGGGGCTGTCACCCTCCCAGTGACTGCATGGCATATGCTGTGTACTCCATCTGAGAGACACCTCATTGCAAGTCTGGTTTGGGCTGGGTCTATGGGTTCTGGGTGGGGCTTTGGCATTCGTCCAGCCCTCCTCCCTGCTCCAGTGTCCTAGCCAGCCCAGGGAATGGGTGATGCTTATGACACCTGGACCTCTGCAGGAAGCACTCACTCTTCCAGCTGCTTTGCCAGCTCCTGTAAAGACTGCGCATGCTTCTCTGCCTCCACCACCAGGGGTGTTTTGCTGCCCGATCTGGAGAGTTCTCGGACTTTGTCACTCAGTTCCTGTCTTGCTCCATTTAAAGCAGCAGCTAAGCTTTCATATTCCTATTTTTTCCCAATAAACAAACATAATACGGATTGAGCATTATGCCATTTTCTAAACTCCTTCACAAATGATGTTCCTAATGAGAAGTTATCTTTGCTAAATCATTTCATCATATCAACTTCTCTTTAGTTACTTCAGACAGTGGAGCTGACAACAATCTAAGTTTGCAACCATCTTGGATGCCTTCCTTCATGGACACACTCTTTATAAGGTTTTTAGAGTTGCACTGTCACCAGTAAGGTGGGGTTCTGCTAAGTGGAAAGGCTTCTTGTGATCCAGAAACAGACACTGTGAAAGATTCTTTTGAAATGACCATAAGGCTAAGAAGTCTGCCAAGCTTTTATCAAGTCTTCAGTGTCTTCCATTAAGAAAGGCATCTCTGGTATTCTTAAAATAGCATTGCAATACTTTTTTTGTTACCACAAAGATGACTTGATCATTGCAGGAAAATGAGGTAATGCAGATAGACTTCAAGAATCCCCAGCATTGATTCCTCTTCCAGCAGAGAGCCTGCCGTTACTGGGAAAATGGGGTATACTCAAAAAGAAATAGCTTAGCCTATTGCATATCTCCTGACAATAGCAGTTGACTGGTTTGGATGTTTCTAGAAAACCAGAAGTCTCTGCTACCTTCTGGCTTTTGTCCATCTGCTGCAGTAGATTGTTGGTCTGCAGCAGGGAAGAGTCTGCTATGGCCAGGTACTTGGTGAAATCATTCTTCAGGGAATCCATTTCTTTCATTTGTTTCTGGAGAGAATAAAAGAGCCCATGTTCACACCTGCCATGACACATTAGCAGAAAGCACAGACAATCTTTACAGAACAATAGCAAATATGTCAGAGTAAAGATAGTTTCTTGAAGCTGACAATAGCCTAGCCTGCTACAAATGATGAGGCTGGAAGTCTCACTTCATGTTGCTGTGTTACCATGGTATCCTCTGTTACCATGGCTGAAGAAGTCTCATACACTCGGTGACTCCACCAGTGAGGTGGGGCATGTTATTAAGATCTACTTTAGAAAGCAGGGCATAGATTTTAACTAACTAAATGAAACAGGACCAGCTGCATCTCTGCACAGCAGTGCCAGAGAACATGCAGGAGGCACCTGAGTAAGAGATGGCACAGGTCAGGTAAGCCCTGAGAGCTGAGTGTTACCCACTGAGGAGACACAGATTCACACTTATCAGCTTCCTCCTCTTTTGCAGACAATCCATATTATTCAGAGATTTTTTGCTGATGTTTTAGTATAGTATAGTCACCATCAAAAACATATATGGCTACGGGTATTGGCTTGATATTAAAACAATCATCTAACATGAGACACTGGGTCTGATTCCAAATGTCAGAAAGAAAGTCTCCGTCCGTCCGTCCATCCGTCCATCCATCCATCTATCTATCTAACTATCTGTCATGTGTGTGTCAGTGTGTATGTGTGTGTGTAAATGTTAAGCTCTATCTATATTCTGCCATTACAATGGCATGTGACCTGTGTTTCTGCCTCTTCCCTATAAACAGGTAGATAATTGTTTCAGACACCTGTGTTGGTGACTATTATAATATCTGACACAAAATGTTACTGAAAATATATGAAACACACATTAGATTAACTCGGACATAATGAATATCTCATCTACTCAGCAAAATTTATTCTTCAGTTACTCTCCAGCCATAGACAGGCTGTGGCAGTTTGTGAGGCTCTTTCTGTGGCTTCAGAATCTTCTGGCAGCAGTGAAGGGAAACGATTCCAGTCTTACATTTAATGCCTCAGGCCTGTTTGATCAGGGTCTGGGGTAGAATAACTCGACAGGTTCCTGGTTCCCTTCATCCCAACCATTAATGAAAGCAGGAGGCTCCTGCCTGTGGCTCACCTGGATGGCTCCTAGAACCTCCTCATTTTCATGGTTGAGGCCAGTGGCCTGCTTTGCTTGGGCTGCAGCTTCCTGGAGGATGGAACGCAAGTCCTGAAGTTTGGCTTCATAATTGTTTAATGAGTCCCGAATGTTCCTTAGCAGTCCGTTGTTCTCCACCTGGTGGGATTCTAGCCAGGTCCTGACCCGGTTCAGTACTACAACACATAATTTGTGATCTTAACAGATGAGTTTAGTGAAGCTAGGGGCCCAGAACTACAGACGAAGTGCTGAATTCTTGCTCAGTCTATGACTTTTCCCCTCACAGCCTTAGAAGGAACAAGAAGGGAAAGCAGTACTTATGTAGATCTATCATGTGCATTCATGAACTGCCATATTTGCCTGCCATAAGTACCCGAGAGCAGTTGTCGTTATTGTGTTGCTGAAGACAAGCCTGTAATCCTAGCACTTAGAAGGCTGAGGCTGGAAGATTTAGACCAGCCTGAGCTAAAGAGGGAGGCTTCACCTTAGAGGGGGGAAAAAAGATGTGGGCGAGGGGACATGGCACAAATATTTGAATGTTAGAATTATTTTGGGGGCGTTTACACCGTGGTAAGATTTCATGTCTCTTAGAAACCTTAGGGAAAAGAGTTGGCTCCAGGGGCGGAAAGGGAAGCCTCATTTCCGGTGCGCAGCCTCTAACAGCAAGGTTTGCTGATGTGAGACTTTCCTCCTGCTGCCTGGTGCTTTAGACTACACTTAGAATTCAGCACTTCAAGCTAATAAAGAGTGGATGTGGGAATCGGGGCCTGGCCTTACAGAGCTGGGCTTCCATTTTCTCGGCCTCTGCTTCTTGGAGGTGCTTTTTAAAGTCTCGGCTTTGCAGCTCCCGCATCATACGCTGAGCTTCCGCCAGCTCCCTGGACCAGTCGCTCACTGGCAAGTCCGGTTCTTCTCCACCTGGCCTAGTGATCTGCTTCAGGAGAACTGGAAAACATCAAGTAGCTTATCAAACTGAGGGGAGGGCTCTGCAAGCTTTGTGGAGAATCCTGTTCATCTTTAAGTATCACTGTGGGATCTTCTGTAATAATGATGAGCTCTCAAAATACAGAACAAAGATTTTGCAATAAAAGTTTTAATTGGACTGGGTAACTTTTCTTACTGTGCACATTCTGAATGATGTTTTTAATCTTCATGTCCAATTCTTTGGCGCTTTGGATTGTCTGATCAATGTTGTTATATAATGTTTGTGCTTTTCTGGAATTGACCTGCGCCTACATGAAAAATAAACTCATTTTCAGTGAATTATATTAAAATGGAAAATGAAACTGAAAATATCCTCAAAGGAAGAACTGCTATGTTCTTCCTTTGTTAAGGACTGTTAAGGACTTAGTACATCACCTTTTCTTGCAAAGTTTCGAATTCCAGGTTCAAATGGCTCAGTTCTTTTCCCAGGCCATCCAGTTTGGACCCATGACTTGAGATGGTGGAACGGAAGCCGAGCAGCTGGTTCTGAATGCAGATACAGAGATAAACTTCACTTTGGAGCAGACACTGCCCAGCCAGGCAAGTTTCATTCAACAAGAGCAATGCTGGATTTATGGGGTGGAAACATGGTGTTCTTTGAAATAGGACAAGTCTACTTTTTGATGTAAATGAAGGTAGAGTCCTGAAATAAAGTCGGCCCTCTTTAACCGCCACAGTCAACTTGTTATTACCTACGACAATCAGCTGAAAGGTAAAAAGCTTCTTTTGGCTACAGCTTTAGAGGTTGTGGACCCGACCAGTTGGTCCCACTGCTTTGGGTCCCCGAGTGATCAGCACTTCATGGTAGAAGCACATTGTGAGCAAGGAAATGGAACCAAGGAAGGGGAGGGGCTGAGGTACCACAAAGATTAGAATATGTACCCAATCCTAAATCATTTACCTTTACCTCTAACATTTCCTACCAATCACCAACAGCTATACTCCAGGGAATAGCCCTCAGAACTTAGGCACTGGGGGAGGGGCATTAAAGACCCAGACTAGAGCAAATCCACAAGACAAAAGATTATTTTTTTACTTGAATTAACACCCTTGCCTTGTAACAGAAAATACTACTACTTACCCAATATATCTACTTCTAGATTATAAAATATACTTACTTAAAAAAATCTGTAGTTATCAAAAAAAAGCAGTACATATAGCTGATTGTTGTACCGAAAACAACAACAAAAAGCCAAACAAAACCCTTAAATTCTAAGACTCTGGTTCCAGCTATAGAGAAATTCCTAGTTGATATAGCTGGATGCCCTCAGATTCAAATGAGAGGCTGTGTTCTTAAGGAAGTGAGATGGCATGTCTGAGGCTGCACAGTGCACCAGTAATCACACCAGGTCAGAAAAAACAAACAAACAAACAAACAAACACATGTTCTATTGCCTTCACTTGTATCTCAGAGACAATGTGGGGTAAACCAGAGCCCAGGCCTGTGGCTCAGCAGGTGAGTCTATTCTAATCTGCTGGGTACATATGTACTCATAAGTATTCAGAAATGCCAGGTCATTTTTACTGAGCTGCCAGAGTCTGTAACACAGGGCAGTGAGATGGGTGGCCATAACTTTATGATGGGAAAGCTGGGGCATCATGGTGGCCATGGCAAAAAGGATGTTGGGCAAAGCATGGCCTTTAGACATGGGGGTGACTTGAATTCTTGAGCCACCACATCCTAGGGGAGTGGTTTTAGGCAGCTCTTCTTACTTAGCTCCTGAGTGTCGCTATATGAAAACAGTTCTCACAGACATCATGTGAGATTCAGTGAGAACAGGAGCTAGCGCACAGCATCTGTGTGGAGAAGTTCAGGGCAGCATAGCACCACATCATCAAAACAACTAACTCATGAGGCTTCCTTTTCTCTTATAGCAAGAAGATTTTTTTTCATCTTCTTCTCTATATTAAACTTAAAAACTATGGCATCAAGTCCCTTAAGGGATGAAAAGGAGCCACTCTTCCAGAATTACCTTTAACTCTCTCTGTATTCAAACAGAGCCACTGGCCTGGCTCACTCCAGACACACGCCTGAAATTTTACCCAAAGCCTCTCTCATTGTGTCTAGTCTTGCTTTTACCACATCTACTCAAGCCTTGTACTTGAGTAAGCAGAGTTTTCTATGCCCATGGTTTTCCATTGGGTCTTTCTTCTCTGTTTCTTACTTGATTTTCAGTGAGGTTCCTCTCATCTCAGTTCTTTAATTCTAATGGATGCTGCTCTTTTAAGGAACATTCCAACTATCCTATCATCTTCATTTCTCTACTGTGCTGTAATCTCTGACTGACTGCATTCTGCTTGGTGTGGCTGCTGAACACTGGCAGGACAGTGCAATCACTGGGAGTTTCTCCCCTCTCCCCTTCGTCATCTCCAGTGACCTCATAACTACTGCAGCTCCCACTTGAAACCCTGCTCCCTGAGTCTAAGACTCAGGACTCATCATACACTGGGACAGTGTTGTCCAGCACGGATCCAGGCTGCCAGGTTTTCCAGGGCCTGTCTCTTTTTTCCTGTGGCCAACACTGAGCACTGGACAGTTTCAGGGCTGTGTGCTCAGCCTTCATTAATGGGAGGAAAAACCCTCACTATTACTTGAGAGAGCTTGGCTCAGACCCTGGGTCCCCAGCACTTCTCAGAATACCCTCCTAACCCCTTCTTTCAAGGACACTGAGGACGCCGACCCAGATGGACTGTATTCCAGCTCCGGAACAAACCTCAACATTTGCTCAAAGGCATTAAACTCTTAACATAGTTTGCTTATGACACAAAAAGATTAGATTATGCGTCAATACTAAAAGGTCATCAAAAAAATCTGATCTGGAAATTAAGCAATATATTTCTAAATTACTCATGGGTTATTCATGTGTCACAGGAAAATAGGAAAATGTTTTGAACTGAATGAGAATGAAAACACAATACCATAAAGTCTGTGGGATACAGCAGAGGTAGTATTTAAGGGAAGCATTTATTTACAACATTAAATGCTTATGTTAATAACAAGAAACTTTGAAATCAGTAAAGTGAGCTTTAATCACAAGAAACTAGATAATGAATAGCAAATTATTTTACAGAATGTCCAAAGGAAAACCAAAATATATGGGTAAGAGTAGAAATCAGGTAAGTTTGATTGTGTCCATTTAGTAGATCAGGAGTAGTAGGTGCACCCTTGAGGCCTGTGAGCTCCCCACTCTGGTTCTTGGCTAGATTTACCATAGCAGCCATGTCTCCTCCCACTTGGTCACCGCTATGAGATTGGTGCACTATTGCAGCCATGCACCCATCTTACCATGCTGGTCCACACTATGCTTTATAAGGTTCACAGCTGAGTAAGGTAGTTAATGACATTTCTCCACAGTAGCCTGCAGAGAACCTTCCAGTACTATGAGAGCTACTCAGCAAGGAGGAAGCTTCCTGGTCAGTACCAACTTGATTTCTCCATAACCTGAACAAAATTTGTATCTCGTAACAGAAAGATTAGCACAGCTCTTAGACCTCATCAGGGAAGTTTCTTTGCGCAATGGTTGGTAGTTAATGTAAAAATTCACAACTGGTCACAGTGCTGAGAATAAGTGTCAGTTAAATACTCAACACAAATGGGATGCCTATATCACTCTTCTCCCCACGTCTCAGGGACCACTGTGGAAGATGGGGGTGGAAGTCTATAAGAGACAGAGTCAGGAAAGATCAGACTGAAACTGACTCCAGGATAGCAGGACCACCACACTCCTGAACACACAGCAGTTGTGGCTGTCTGTACAAGATTAAGACAATATCAAAGCAGTCAACACTTCAGCATGGATTGGGAGGGGCTCATGAGCCCCCACCCACAGCTGAGGAGATGCTGACAGTTGATGGCTTCCAGAGCAGGCAGAGTCCATTTCATTTGAGGATGTGGCTCTGAGTATGCTTGAGACCATGCTCAAGTGGTGGCCGCACACTTGGGAGTAACACACATTGGTGTCAACTGGTTGGTTGTTTCTAACAAAAAGGGACATGAAGTTGTGGAACATGGGAAGATGAGCATGAATCTTGAAGGAACTAAGAGGATCAATGTGGCAGAAATTTCCCTGCTCAATCTATGTTCAGCAGGAGGCCTATGATTAGACAGGAAAAGGGGAGGCAGAGCTAAGGGTGGCAGAGAGACAGGGATGCAGAGAGCCGCAGAAAGATGCAGAGAGAGGAGAAAGGCAAAATGGCAGTGGACGTAGACCCCTGTGATTCAAGTAAATAGGAAGATACGAAATCTAAAGGTTAGGAATATTGAGATAACTTTCTAATCTGTGTGGGCATCTTGGGTATTGAAATTTTATTGATATATCTCTATATCTCTATATCTATCTATCTATCTATCTATCTATCCATCCATTGGTTAACTTTAAGCACCAAGAGTTTTGATTTACTGGGTTACTAGAAGGTGGGTCCATCGACAACCGGGTGGTTATGGCTGTGAAGGAATTAGTGGCTCCAAAGACAAGCGAACCTGAGCTGGAAGCACAGTGACTGAGACTGGTCACAACAGGATCTAGCTAGAGAGAGTAGCTGGGAGGACACCCAACTGGGACCAGGTAGCCCACCAGGAGCCAGTATTAGTGCAGGAACACAGCAGGAGCCAAGCTGGACATCTCATTTCTAATACCTCCCACTACAGATCAATATGACCCAAATTCACTCTAGGAAATTCTCAGAGAGTTAATAAAACATCAAAATAGTAGTGTAGGTCACAGAACCAAACACTTCATGAGAAAAGGAAGCCCAGGAATGTTCAGTGAGCAGTGAGCTCCCACTTATGAGTGTTAGCCTGTGTCAGCGAGTGCTTCTCACCAGTGAAAACTGGCTCTTCATTTGTATCAGGGGGAGAAAGGAAACCCTTGGGCTTTAAGTGGGATCATGTGTACCCTGATTCCTGTTTAAGGAACATCCATTTGTGGAGTCCAAAGATTTTGAGGAAAAAAAAAAGTATTTGTACTGAACATGTCATAATGTTTTTCTTCATTATTCCTTAAACAATGCAGTAGAATAGTTACTTGGATGGAATTTATACTTATCAATTATTATAAGTAATCTAGAGATGATTTAAAGTTTACAAGCAATAGTGTTAGATCTTTAAAAAATACTAGACTATTTTGTATTAGGAATGTGAGTATCTATAGGTTTGAGAATCCATAGAGGGTCTCAGAACTGATGGCTTGATAGCAAGGCACCATCGTCCTTGCTCAGCACTGGTCTGGACCCCCACGGAAGGCTTACCCTCAGGTCCTTGACCTGCGTCTCCATGTGCCGCATCTGTTCCAGAGCACCAGTGCTCACACTCAGCCCCTGCAGCTTTGACTTCACCAGGAGGAGCTCCTCACCCATGGAGGCCAAGTCATTTAGGAGTGTCATCACACAGCTGTCGCAGTCTGCAGGGGCCACAATAAAAGGCTGGAGCCCAGAGAAGGCACAGAGAACACTGTCCCCTCAAACACAGACCATCACAGGCAGAAGTCACAGCCCTAGGTGGCTCAGGGAGGCACATGCACTCTGAAGAGGTGAGACCTGGATGTGTGTGAGCATTTCTGCTAGAACAATGACTCTTAGCAGTTTGTTGCTTATTTGTGTGTTGGGAAAACAATTGTAATTACCCTTTGTTTATGGAGTATCTGCTAGTGATTATTTCTGATTGATTATTTTTGAGACTGGGTCACACTAAGTAGCCCAATCTACATCAAATTAGTGATCCTTATGTCTCAGCATCCCAAGTGGTGCGCTTACAGACATGCGCTGTTACACACAGATGACTAGATATTATGTTAAGTGATGTGACATCTTCAGAAAGTCCCCACAAGTTGTCTAAGGTGGGCACTGTGTGTCTATTCTCCATATAAAACTGAGACTGGGAGCGGTAAGGAAGTCTGTTGATAGAAAGCTAGGAGCTGACAGGGGCAAGATTTGAGCCAATATTGACCCTCACTGTGTTGAGAATTGGTTCTGATGCTTTGTTTTATTTTGGCTCCCAAAGGCCTTGCTTCTAGACCTGAGGGTCCCTGCCCCCAGCTGGCTTCAATTTATAATAAATAATTGCCATACAGCCAATGGCTGGCAGGGAGATGGGGCGGGACTTTTAGATTGCTGAGACAAGGGACTGTGGGGAAGGAGGAGACAGAGAATCACCATGATGGGGAAGCAGAAAGATGAAACTTAAAGGGCCTACTTCCTCAATTGGGTCTGGAGTAGCAGAGATGAAATATATATCTTTAAAGATGTTAACTCAGGAATACTGGAGGGGAATGTTTGCTAGCCATGGGGAGGTTTAGAAGTGTCCAACCATTAAGCTAGTCAAGGCGTATCAAAATTAGCTGGTGTGTGTGTGTGTGTGTGTGTGTGTGTGTGTCCTTTGAGAATACAGAGAGCTTTTGGGTGGGCGCAGCATGTGTGCAACCTGCCAGGGAAGGCAGGGAGGGGTTTAGGCTCACCATCACATTCTTCTGCAGGGCTGCCATCTTTGGGTTCCTGGCTTACACAGTCTAAAATCAAGGGACAAAAAGGAAACATTTTTATGAAAATGTTTTCTTCACCTGCCCTTTAACTTGGTTTCCAGAAAAGCCTGTTTTAGAAGGTGTTGGGTACCAGTCACAAACTCATCACTGGCCTACCTTTCCCAGGGTCACCCATGCCATCAACCTGAACAGAACCTTTCCTGGTGGCTCCCTTCATTATACTTACTTTTTCTTTCATAAGCAACATGGTTCCTCAGAAATGGTATACCCTACTTCCTTTTCCTCCCTTGGTAAAGGTGCAACTTGGACATTGTGGGGCAATGTGGATGCCTCACACAGGCCAGGCAGATGCTCTCCCACTGGGCTATATCGTCAGTCTTCCTTGTTACTTCAGTTATTTTACTTTTAGGATTTATTTTTATTTTATTTATGTGTAGGTGTGTGCATATGCCTCATCTATGCAGCTATCTGAGAAGGCCAGAAGAGGACATTTGGTCCCCGGAAGCTGGAGTTACAGCTGTGAGCTTCCTGATCTGCAGAGTGGGTGCTGAGCTGTGGTCCTCTGGAAGAGCAGCAAGCACTATGAACTGCTGAACCATCAAGAAGTTGCCCAGGCCAGCCTTGAACTTCTGAATCCCTGGCTCAGTCTCTCAAGTGACTGTTCTGGACCAGTATCAACCTGTTTGTGTCTTCCTTTGGGGACAGTTGCTTGATAAGCTTTAATCTGTGTGTTCCTGGTTTAGTTCTTCAACTTGCCCACAAATATAAAATGAGAGAGTGTTGGGGTTCATCTTGTGCATTGTATATTCAGACGCTAAATACTGTGCCCCAGACCAGACTGTAACCTGATATTGGGATGCTGTGTTAACCAATATACTGTGAAGAATGCATCCCATTAATTCCTGATTGGTCAATAAGTAGCTAGGGCTTCTGACTGGACAAAGAGGATGGATAGGAGGTGGGACTGGGTGAGGGGTTGAGAGGCAGGTGAAGAGAGAGGGGGAGGAGGTCATCATCAAACAGAATGGACCAGGAGCATGTGACCAAGAGAAGCGCTCTCTCAGGACAGGCCAATGGAGCAGAAGTAGCCTAGGAGACACCGGATTGGCAAGTGACTGACATTTGTGTGGGTTTTAACAGTTGGAAGGATTATAATAGCTCAGCTTATTAATAAGTTGTAGTGTTTCTATGTCCTTTACTCAGGATCTATACAACCAGTAGTGAGGTAGAAACCCCCAATAGTTATTTAGAAATAAAAAGGGGGTACCAACCTCCCTAGAAAAATAATTTCTGCTTTAAGAGAGTTTACTTAAGTATATCTGTGCCATTTCTCTAACATGTAATATCAGTGTTTTCTATGAAAGAAGTGAATGTTCTTCTGTTTTGTCTATGTTTTTCTGAATGAATTCATAGAAACTGTGACAAATTGTCTTTCACATGGTGTATAATATTCACACCTCTGACTTGATCACACCTTAATTAAGAGAGAAAGAAGACTAATTTCTTCAGGTTCACATGAAAAGAGCTGATAGAAAATAACTGTAGAGTGCAAGCAGGGAGACAGCCCAGGGGGTAAGAGCTGCTTTACCAAGGACCCAAGTTCAAGTCCCAGCAGGTACACCGGGTGCTAACTTCAGTTCCAGCTCTGGGCAGGGGGAGTCTGTGCCTCCCACCCCCACTGACACTGGCACTCATGTGTACATACTCTCAGGTAGACACAGCCATGTAACTTTAAAATAAAGTTTTAAAAAACCTATAGTGTCCAAAGAACATCTCAGTAAAATCACCAAAGAGTGTCTGGAGTTATTTGAGCTATGGCTCATTGGGATTTAAAAACAATTGACTTAAAAAAAAAAACCTAATTAAAGTAATGATTCCTCAAATCTACCATGATTACACACGCATCCCCAGGCCTGTCGAGAAAAGGGGCAATTTGTGAGCTACAGTCCTATACTATGTGTGTGAGACAGCTGTATCCTAGCAACTTTAAGATGCAGGTCCACAGGAATGTGCATTGAACTTACCTCCAGTTACGGGGTCACAAGTGCCTAACTGGCCATTGCTGTTACAATTGCATGGTTGGCAGCTACCTCCAAATTTCTGGGGATTCCCAAAATATCCTGGTGCACACCTACACAAAACACAGAGAGGCTAAGAAACACCCAAGTGACCCATCATTTATCACACCTTATTTTCCCTACTTAAGACACCACATCTGGGTAACAGGGAAGGTGACGCAGACTGACAAGGATGAACACGTCACGAAAGGCATCATTTCTATCCCATAAATGAGACTGGTAAGGGCAGGAGGCAGAGGCAGATGAGGTTGGTTGTCCCCTTCACCTGCTTGTGCTCCTAACCACTCAGATGCTTGGGTAGCCCAATGACAGAGGAATGAATGGTGTGATCAACACAGAAGTGGGGGATGCTCGGTTTAACTAAGAGTTATGCTCCTGATGACATCACATACAGATTGTTTCATTTGAAGCCAACGCATTCATAGACATAGATGCAGGAGTTTCGAGTGTTTACACAGAGGAAGGCTTTCTCTTTTTCCTAATGTGTGGTTGCAAGGCTGTGTAAGCTACACTGCCATTAATTACAGCAGTGGGGCATATAAGGAGACAGAGTTACTGACTGCAGCTCTGCCATGAGCCACAGTGTTCTAGATAATACAGGAAGGAGTCAAGTCCTAACGTCAGGGTTTAAGCCTGCCTCAAATATGGCCTCAACTCTTAAATCCAGTTAGTAAGAACAATAAAACATGTTAAATTTTTATATTGAGAAGTCAGAACTCTTCCCTGTTAAGAATGTTGAAGTGGCTGATCTAAGTCTACCTGAAGTGCTAGTCCTTAGACTTTACATACTGACCAGTCCTGCATTTTTTTTCTGAAGAAGATCTACAGTCTAAAATATTTTATTTTCATGTCTCACCTACATCTAAAGTTTTGACAGAAAAGATCAACATACCCTTTATAAGGTCATACAGAGAACTGGGACATTTAATTCTGCCTTATTCTTAAAAAGCATGCATTACTGGTTACAAGAAATAATTGGTTCTCTTATTTTCCTTTCATAGCTAAGCACAGCAGATTGAAGCAATGCTCCCTGCTTTCCGAGGTGTCGTTAGTACAGAAATAAGGAGCAGAGAATGCATCTGCTTGTGGCTCTGTGTGGCGAAGGGAAAGCGATGTGTGCAGGGCATGGGAGGAGCTAGAAAACCTCTCTGCACCTACCTTTGGCAGGCCACTCCTTCCAAGTTCAAGTAGACATCTCTGCATGGTAAATTCCCACTTCTCACCCTTGACTGTCTTATTTGTCATTAAGGATGTAATGAACAGTATCTAGGTGTGCAACCCATGTTTAATAAGAAAAAATTGTCGTCAACCCGGAACTCATGAAATGATGCTCTTAATTAAGAAACCATAACTTGTATTGAGACACCAAGTGTAGCATATGCTGAGAGAACTGTTCGTTTAAACTGTCTCTTCAAGTCAGCAGCCCAAATGAACACCGAGCCTGCCTCTGTCTTTGACTCTGTTGTTTGTACAGAATCACAAGGAGGTTAAACCAGGAAGAGCCTCTCCAAGATGTGAGTACCCCCCCCCCCCCCCCGTTCAGTGTCACAGAGCCTGGAATACCTGCCCAGCCCTCTTTCTCCAGCCTACACACCCTTACCATCTCCATATAGCTGACCCTTACATTCCTTGCTCTCCAAGGCTGGCTGCTTGCCCTTCAGATGCAACCCCACCCAGCCCAGTTAGTTTTGTGTCTAGTGCCCCATGCATCCCACAGCATCAACGTTTCATACTGGGTACAGATCTGGAGGTTAACCAAATACTTTGTATATCCTGCAGTGTGCCCTTGGATTACTGAGAGGTGGTATGGTAGGTTATTAGAACCTGAGGCAACTTTGCCTTATACAACCTACACAGCATCCAGTGCATAGAAGCTACTCAAGACAATCTGTCCATGAATAACTGAAGTGTATCTCTAGGACATTTGTCCTTCACTATTATTCTCTTGTTTCATGAGCATTACTAAATTTATCTAATATGACCAGCGTTATGATAGACACCAGGGTCTGGGAAATAAATAGGCTTTCCTGAGTATTCAAAATATACTGTGAGAATATGTGAATGCGTGTGTATGAATATGTGTGTGTGCGCGTGTGTGCACGTGTGCATGTGCAGACGCTTGCGCGTGCATATATAAAGCTATGGATTATGTATTTAGAATTGTAAGTAAAAGTTATACACACACACATAGATGGCTATTGGTGAGAATAAGAGTATAGAGAGCTGTGTACAGTTAGGTGTGGGCACATGCAGGAAGACTCCATGGGAATAAAAGTACTCACAATTGGGAAGCAGTATTTAAGAAGTTAGAAGTGGCATACAGACCTATGTGAGAAGATAAGAGTTACATAAAGAGCACATAAGGATGTGGGAAGGACGGGTTTGTAGTGCATGCTGGGAGGAGGGGGATGTGTAGAGATAGGGAAGGGCATGTAGGAATGAGGATGGGGCCTGGGCACATGTTGATGTGTGTATGCATGGAGACTATCAGCTGCGTGTGCATGCCTGTGTGCTGTGTGCTCCTCATTCTCATTCTAAAACATGAACATAGAGAAAATGATTTATTAAGTGAGCAGTCTTATATTTTGCCCAAGACTTTTCTAGCCCTCAGTGGGATTCCGGCCCCCAGCAAGCCGGTCCAACTCTTCCAGCAAATCTTTCCAGATTTTTGGAAAGGGGGTGCTGTGGGCAGTGCCACACAGGGCAGGGAGAAGCCTACCTCTCACACTGTGCTCCCGTGTATCCAGGTCTGCAGGCACACCTCATGACTCCTCCTTCCACAGCACAGCCAGTGGCAAAACTACAGGGAGACAGGGAAAGTGCCTCAGTGCAAACAGAACCCCAGGGGGCCACTGTCTTCTATCACAAAGACCAGGATCTATGAAGTGAAAATTGAAACCCTTTGTGAGAAAGGTTTGGAGTAAAGAAAGTTGTGTGGGGAGACAATTTTGCCCCTGGAGACTTGCCAGGGTGCAGGATGAATAGCTTCAGCCTGGGCAAGTGGGCTGAATAGAGGCATGCATTTTCTTTCTGGCTTGGATAAATACATTCCTTCCCTTGAGACAGACACAGTACCTCAGTCTGGAAGAGATGATTACAACACTCTTTGCCCAGGAATAGCAAGGAGGAGATACAAGTCCAGGCAGGAAAGCAAACAGCAAGTCCCCATTCTCTTCAAATATTGTCTCCTGGTTTCTGCCCAGTTTCTTCTATGTGGAGCCTCCCCCTGGCAGTCAGGCCTTGGGAGCCCAAGAGAAATACATAGTTTTTCCCATCCCCCTGGAACTTCTGGGGTACCTTTACTGGTGGCTTTACATTGTTTTTTAATCAAGTTACAAAATTTTAATTCCTTTGGTAGTGCCAAAAAGGGCCACGGCTATGAGAAGCCAATTCACTGCAGGAACTGCACCCAGTGTGTGGCCAAGGATAAGGCCATTAAGAAGTTTGTCATTTGGAACACTGTAGAAGCCACTGCTGTCAGAGACATATCTGAAGCAAACGTCTTTGATGCTTACGTGCTTCCCAAGCTTATGTCAAGCTGCATTACTGCCTGAGCTGTGCCATTCATAGCAAGGTCGTCAGGAATCGATTTTGTGAAGCCCGGAAGGACCAAACACCCCCACCTCGATTCAGACCTGCTGGCATTGCACCACGACCTCCACCAAAGCCCATGTAAAGAGGTGGTTTCTTTCGTAAGGACAGAAGGAAAGATGCTTTGGGAAAAATAAAATGGAAGTTCTACTTTATGTGGCAAAAAAAAAAAAAAAAAAACCTTTTAGCTCTAAACTGACAAATATTTGAGAAATCATTTTTTACCCCAAAAGAAGCCTGAAAAAGCCATCTAGGCTTACAAAGTGCCTCTATTTGTGGAGCAAAACTCTGACACACACCAGAGAAAATTAGCTAGTAGGAGAGATTATGCTTGGGAAGCCTCCCTTGTTGGGGTGGATGGATATAGAACTTTCCTTGGGGACCATATGAAGTCTCTCAGTGGTGTTTCTGTTGATGGAGGAAGAGGTATTAACCATTTGCAATGACACACTCAAAGATCTATGTTCGGCTCAGCTGCACCCAGGCGGGGAGCTGGCTTTGAGGATAGTGATATGCTTTTACCCAGCCCTGAGCGCCCCATGGAGATCCTGCTCTTTTCTTCTGCCAGCCTCTGCCTGCACACGTCTGGGCAGGCATGGAGGGCTGGATTGGTGCACAAAGAATGCTGCAGGACAGGGCGGGCTGATTGGGAATCAATCACACAAATGGAAAGGCAAGGCAGACGCTTCAGAATGGGGATCTCTGCAGAAGCAACACTCAGGTGCATGATTGTGAGAAGGACGATGTGGCCAGTTCATCTGACACCCAGCTGCTGTCAGTGTGCTCAGTGCACTGCTCTGATTTCTGAGCCTGTGCTGCATAGGCAGTTTCTTGGTTTTCAAACCCGTTACTGCTTTCCTTAGTTAGCTGTTGAGTCACTCTTCCCTTGGAGGCCATGGTGATTGATCACTTCACGATGAACATTGAGGACAGAAATGGTGACTGTCAGTCACACCAGGCCCAAATCACAGCTACAGTTGTATCACTCAAGAGCTCAGAGCTTCCCCAGGGCTTCCATCACACCAAGAATTAAACCCAAGTGCTTGACTATAGCTTCAAGAATCATTGAATCTGAGTCCTGGCAAGACCTTCAACCTCAGCTCCAGTTGACACCGAGAAGAAACCTGAATAATCCCTTTGTTTCACTTGCTTTTATTTACTTTAAAAGTTACTAATGTGGGGCCCATGTAGACGAGGTGCCATGAGCATAGGTAACAACCCTGACTCATGGGGTTTAATGATTATCTAGATGCGTTTTCAGGGCCTGAAAGCTATGTCTGTTGGAACCACTGACTCTCCTCTTGACATGAACAAGGGTCCACTGGATGACACTGTTGACATAAAGGGACAGAAAAACCCAGCCTTCAGATCAGGCCAAAGCTGTCACTTCCTGGACAAGCATCCTATGACGTTCAATCATATACTTGTAGGTGACTGATAAATGTCCCCCTTGTCCAGTCTCACCTTGACACGTGCCTTAAGTAATGTTTCTTCCTTATTCCATAAATGGTCTCAAACCCTGCTCTTATGAAAATGGGTCTGAGGCTTGCTCCACATCCTGCTTGGCTGCCTCATGAGGGGCCTTTCTTTCTTCTTCACAAAACTAATCCTTTCAGTAATTGGCAGATTGTACATCCAATAAAGAGGCCTAGTTGGGTCAACTTCCTCTCTAGTGCACTTCAGCTCCTCCTGCCTCTCTATGAACATAGCTCTTTAACCTGCTTCATCCCCACCTGCTCTCAGGTCTGTGCAACTGACAGACCCCAAACTGAGCTTGTGAGCCTCGACTGTACCTTCTGGCATCCAGGCAGGGCAGACACTAGAAAGGTTTCCCTTCTGGGACCAAGATGCTGCCATGGCCATCTCTACTCATGATTAATGTCTCTCTAACCAACTCCATGGTCTCTTGGCCACTCTCTCTAACATCGGCACTCACTATAAGTCACATAGTCTCATGTCTGTCTGATATTCTATTTCATATTTATTTTTACATTTACTTACTGAGTTATGATGACCTTTTCTTTCCCTGACCCACACCAGGTAAATCTTGGGACATCAGATCCTACCATATTTACTGTATATTGATTTCCTTAGCACAAAGCCAGGCTGAGAGCTGGCTCTATTGTGGGTGCCCAGGAAACTTGTAAAACCACTGAGTGAACAGCAAAAGAAAAAAGAAAAGGAAAAAGACAAAAAGGAACAATGTTAAAAGATGGTTTCTGTTTGATGATTGCTTTTGTTTTGTTTTTCTCTTGTACTCATGTTTGTTCATTTAAGAAGAAAAATAGATGGCTCAGCTGTTAAAGGCTAGGCTCACAATGAAGAAGACAAAAAACCAAAAAACCAAATATACCCAAAACTTAGCCTTAGTGAAATATTATTCACATACAATACAATTTACTCACACATAGCGTAAGTTCAATGGGCTTAGTAAAGTCACAGATTTGAATGACTACCACTACAATTTTAAAATACAGTTATCACTTCAAGAAAACTCGTAGCCCTTTAGTAGTGACTTCTCTCTGACCTGCTAGGGCCCCTTCCCCAGTTCTGTGCAGCTGCCAGACTACAAACTGCAATCTGTAAGCCTCTACTGTACCTGTTGGTGTGAGGGCAGGGGCAGACCCTACAGGATCCGTGGATGGCATTTCCATAGTGACCTTCTTGGCAACGCTCACAGTGCTCCCCAGCTGTGTTGTGCTGACAGTTCTGGGGACAGACAAACAGGCATGAGTTAGCTCTCTACTGCTCGGGTCACTTTTAAGGTCATTATCAGTTTATACATCCTTTTCAGTGCTGAAGACTGAACTCAGAGCTTCAAGTACACTGGGTGAGCTTGGCACAGCTGAGCTTCAGCCCCTGATCTCATCCAATCGTAGCTCAAGGCCTCTGGCTGCATGATCATGTGGCTTCTGTTAACCACATGCATTTTTCCTGTTTAACTGCTGTTGGTACCACATAAAAATACTGGGATGTTGGAAGGGGAGCTCAGCCTTTGTAAAGTACTTAACATGTCTGCCATGCACAAGGACCCGAGTTTGCATGGTTCAAATCAAACAAGTAAGCAAGCAAAAAACTTAAAACTGTCCAGGGACCCTGGGAAGTTCAGCTTCTGTCTCCCCCATCCTTTTAGAAAGGCTCTTCTCTGGGACTAACCCCACTTTACTTCATGATTCATTCTCCATGATACACTCAAGGGCAAGAAACTTTTAATAGGTATTTATACATGGAATTTGTGAAAACAGTGGAAAGTTGCACAATATCAGAAGACCCTTTAACATAAGTTCCAGAGAATTAAGGAATTGTGTCTAAGCATTGTATTTGTGCAAATCCAATTATCCTCAAGTCAAAGTTGATGCCATACCGAAGGCTCTCCACAGGAAAGCACCACCATGACTCGCCACCACCTGACCCGACAGAAGACAGAACAGATTTCGATCCTCAAAACAAAGCTTCAAATATGAATGTGTATGTGGACAGAGAGAGGTGTGCGTGCACACACACACACACACACAGAGACAGAGAGAGAGAGAGAGAGAGAGAGAGAGAGAGAGAGAGAGAGAGAGAAAGGAAGAACAGTTTCCTGTGCTACAGACATTTGGTGACTAAGATGACCTTGAACAAGGTTGAGCTCTGACAGTTACTCTGTATTCCACCATGGTGCTTGAACCCAGCAAGATAATGGATGTGAAGACTTAAATAAGGCCTGGGACTAAGTTAGGAAAACTAAGTTACAAGAGGATAGGGTTTGTCTCCAATGGAAAAGACACCTAATTAAACAAATCCATGCTTTATGAATCTTTAAGGAATTAGAAATCATATAAAGCATGGTTAGGTAGTGTGCTGGTTCGAATGAGAATGGCTACCAATGGCTCATATGTCCCCAGTTGGTGGAACTGTTAGGGAAGGATTAAAAGGTGTGGCTTTGTTAGAGGAAGTATGTCACTGGGGGTGGGCTCTGGGGTTTCAGTAGTTCATGACAGGCTCAGTTAGCTCCCTCAGGCTCATAGTCGTTGCCCCAGTATGTGGATAGGTAGGTGGATGTGGGTATGTACACACATGTAAACAGTATGTGAATAGGTAGGTGGATGTGGGTATGTACACACATGTAAACAATATGTGGATAGGTGGGTGGATGTGGGTATGTACACACATGTAAAGAAGGCTCTCCACAGGAAGGGTTGTATCTGGTGGATCTGTAGCATAGATCTCAGAACCAACCAGACAAGAATTCTCAGGGTTTCCTGTAAGTAGTCTGCCTGGAGAAGCCACAGCAGCCTTTAGAGGCAAGTAGAGAACTATAGAAGTAGCAAGTGGAAAAGAAAACCTTGTTTGGTTAAAAAATGAAGTATAAGTCCCACAAGTTATCCTTCCATGAAGCATACAGAATCTAGAGAAAATTCCTTTTGTTCTCTGGTGGCCTTTAGAAGGTGGACTTGATGTCTACAATAACTCTGTGGTAAGATAAACATTCATTCTTGATGAAGGAAACACTATTCTCTCTCTCTCTCTCTCTCTCTCTCTCTCTCTCTCACACACACACACACACACACACACACACACACACACACACACACACACCTCACGCCCCAGGCAGTATCAAACAGACTTTTGTTCATGAATACTTATGAGCTGGAAAACAACCATTGGTGCTGTTTAGTCTTTCTGAACATACAAGGTTAGAATCCATCAGGCAGCCCCTTCGGCACTTTCCTGTTCTGGCCTGCCCCAACTAGCAGCAGAAGCAGATCCCTGAGACATGAGGGCAGGTTCAGTACAGTCCTGGGACTCCTCAGATGCTAGCCATGTTACTTAACAAACTAACTTTTTAAAAAACTTTTTTTTTGAGAAAAGATCCCACTGTATAGCCTTCTTAACCTGGAATTTGCTATGCAGATCAGGCGGCTAACCTTGAACATACAGACATCTGTCTGCCTCTGCTAGAATTAAAGGCTTGTGTTACATGCTGGCGACAAGCTATTATTACTGCAGAGAATTTGAAACAATATCCCAAATAAGACCCTTTTCTAGCCTGTAAACTTTAGCCAACAAAACTATTAAAAAGTAGCTCGAAGGCCTGAGGTTTTGTGGAAGGAGAGGAAAGACCATATTTTCTCCTCTTTGGTACCATCTGCTTGCCCACCTTTCCTTTATCTTGCCAACCATGGGTATTTGTATTTGTCTGACAAGGGTAAGTCATAAATCATTCTTCGTATCCCCTTCTCCCTAATTTTTTCTTTCTTTTTTTAAAAATCTTTCTTTTCTTTCCCTCATGAATGTCCTACAAGTCTTCCTTCTCAGTTTATTTTTATTTTTTCAGGCAAGGTCTCATATGTCTCAAGATAGCCTTAAACTTGCTAGTTAGCCAAAGATGACCCTGAACTTCTGTGGTGGTTTGAATAAGAATGGCCCCCATAGGCCCACGTATTTGAATGCTTCATCATCAGGGTGTGGCACTGTTTGAGGATTAAGAGGTGTGGCTTTGTTGGAGGAAGTGGTTTTGTTAGAGGAAGTGATTTTGTGGGAGGCTTTGAGGTTTCAAAAGGCCACACTAGACCCAGAGTTATGGATCCATATGTAGCTCTCAGCTACCACTCCAGCATCTACCCAGACACTGCCATGCTCCCTACCATGATGACAATGGACCAAGCCTCTGAAACTGTAAGCTGCCCCAATTAAATGCTTTCTCTTATAAGAGTTGTCGTGGTCATGGTGTCTCTTCAGAGCACAGAACAATGAGTAAGACAACTTCTGATCTTCCTGCCTCCACCGGAGTGCTGGGATTATAGGCTGGTTCATATGGTGCTGTGCTCTGAGCACACTAGGTAAGCACTCTGCCATCTTCAGCATGAGTACCATGCTCAACACCCTGTAATAGCTTTCTTGAGCTACTTCTCATCTGATAGCCCAAAGTGTCCCTCTTGAAACCCATGTTAACCCAACAAAACTGAGCCTCAGACTGACAGCTCAGAGTTATTATATCTAGTCAAGACTTGAGCCCTTTGATCCACCTGTTAATATATTTTTAATGAGGCAGAGAAAATAGAAGTTAAGGTATCTCATGACTGTTCAGACAGGTGTTCTCCTCTGAGGGTATATGTTGCAATGCAGGCAGAAATCAAGTGTAAAATACCAAAGTCGGCCTGGTGATTCAGGAGCTATGGCAATAGCAATCTCTGTTTAGGATTCTATGGGAGGTGGGACTTTGATGTCTCAGGGAAAGGAGGAGGAACAGATTGCCTGCAGACAGCAGCAGAACCACCAGTTTACTCACAATGCACGTCCCTGAGCCGTCCTGGCATCTGTTTGAATGTCCGTTGCAATCACAGGGAACACACCTTCCTGCAGGTAAGCTTTTGTTGTCCTGATAGTATCCAGGGCGACAACTCTATGTTTCAAACAAAAAAATGTTTAATCAATACAAAGAGAAGAATTATTTTTAAAAACTCGTCCCAATTCTGACTGTGAAGAAGTTAGGGTTTTAAAACCTTCTTTTTCTGGGTCTTATGAGGATATCTGACACCAACCACCAGGCAACTCTGTTGCTTTTGGTCAGGTTGTGCTGGGTGTGTGACTGTAGGAATGGAAACTAGCAGAGAAAGGAGAGGTGGGCATGGGCTCTCTCCACACACCCATTGTCTCAAAGGGGCTGAGGAGGTAGACAGATAGGAGTAAAGAGGGTCAGGACTGCAGTCCCTACTGGGGTAGACAGCTAAGCCAAACAACTCAAGTTCAAGATTCTCCTGATAGCCCACCCCTCCCTAAGTGCAGGTTCAGGCTGGTGGTAGGCGGGGTGGAGTGGACATAGAGTCTTCAATGGAATCCACTCGACAATGGTACAGTTACTGAGGTCATTGCAGTGACACTTATTAACCAGTGTTCTCCAGGAAGCATAGGTAGAAGGAGGTATTGAGTTCTCACATACAAGACACTTCAGAAAAATGTCTTCCACGTACACAGAGATCCTGCCTGACAGTCTCCAGGTTTGATCTTGTTTTGGGTTCAATATTCTGTCAGTCAATGCTTTACTGTTTCCTTCAACTCTAATAACATGGTTTACTAGTGTTTATATGAATAAAAAGTTAATAGTTTTCCATGGGCTCATGTCTTGTTTAAAAGATTCTGTTAAGAACTTTCCAATAGGCTTTTAATTCTAGCACTTGGAAGACAGAGGCAGGAAGATCTCTGTGTGTTCCAGGCCAGCCAGAGCTACAGAGTAAAACCATATCTCAACAACAATCCAATGGATAAATAAAACCAGTGATTTGATTCTTACAGTGCTCACTAAAAGCATTTGAGTCCTGCTAGCCTTCTGGAAGGATGATAGGTAGATAAGGTCTTTAGAGTGGTAGGGCTAATCAATTCAGAAACTGAAACTGAGCATTTCCCCTAGTTCCCTGCTCTGAGCTCCCAGATTCCCGCCTTTAAAGCAACAGGAAGAATTAATATCTCAACCTATCTCCTTGGCCTAAACAGCACACATGCCCATAAGACTCTGAAATGACAGTCAAATGGAACCCTGAGATAAACTGGCCAGTCATATTGCCTGTGCCCACGAAGGCCAGCAAGACAGAATCACGTGCTGGCCAGGAACTCCTTCCTAAAGACCAATCAGTGCAGACCACACGAGCGACAGAACAGAATGTCTAACGTAATGTTCCTTTGAGAGATTAGGGACCATATTTAGACAAAGGGATATATTGCAAATTTTTTTCTTTGTGGGCTGTACATGAATAGGCTTGTCTAAAGGAGAATTAAAGTATTAAAAGAATGTTCTTTGCCATTAGCTCAGATGTGAGATACAGCTGAATGAAATCCAGCCAGGGACAACGATCAGATCTACAACAAGCCAGCGGAAGTTAACTTCATGTTGCTTGCTCAAAATAATTATATTTGGTAGGGACAAATTACCCAAATGAACAAGCAGGTCTTGTGAGTTGAAGAGACCATGCTTGGGCAAAAGCCTTAATTAAACCTTCTTTGGGAAAGAACAGTCTACCATGATCAAAACAAAATCATCAAAACAAAATCACCCACCTTGATGTGCTTTTAATTACCAGCAGGAAGAAACATTCTGCCCAATTTCTAGGTCATGTGATTTGGATTTCTTTTATTTATTTATTTATTTTTTGGTCAGTGACTCAGTTTTAACCATTTTGTGCCTCCACAAAGCAAGCAACATATTTTATAGAAGTATTCAAAGTCTATTGAAGATTTACTCCAGATGAAAATGAATGTGTCCTAATAGGTTATATCAACAAAGAGACTTCATAAGTGGTGAAGTTTTTCAAAGCCATTTTAAAGGATAAAATTTCTAGTAACAATTTATATTATAGATGATAAAACCATGCCCTGTCTACTTTCCGGGTCTATTTCACAAGCCACAGGCTCAGTTTCTCTGTAAGTATACATAAAGCAGGCAGGGCACGTAGGGAGTGAGTAGAATTCCTGAATGTTTCGTGCCTGACAAACCACAGCATGTCTGTGAGGCTCTACATAAACTTTGATCGCTTTTCTTAGCCTTGCCCCTTATGGTTCCTCATGTTATACTATGTGGGTAAATTTTTTTCAGGTGAAACTTTCAAGCCTACATGCAGTAGACTCTTGTCCCAGGCTTGAGCTAGTTCTAAAAGGGCACAGAGTTTCATGGCATACCAATATTCCACAAGCATCCAGGCTCTTGGCTGTCTGGGCATTCCAAGATGGGCTGAAGTTTATGGGGCTTGTGGTTTATAGCTCAGGAAAGCAATCTGTCAGGCACTGCAATAAACCCTGCCACTTACAGCAACTGGGAGGCCAACTGCCCTTCTCCCAGCCCACCCATCTGATCATTAATAACCCTAACTCTAAATATCATCAAGCTGGACACATTTTCCCACCCCAAAACAAAATTTAAAAGGAGCATTACCTGGCTGGGTCTAAGGTCCACATAACTTGCTTGCAGATGATTTTGACCTGGACGCTGAAGAAATGCTACCCTTTGCTGCTCTGAGCCATATCCCAGGCACTGCCCCAGGGCTGCCCCAAAGATCCATAGCCATCCTGTGCTCCATGCTGACCAACTCACTGCAGGCGGCATCCTGATCCCTGAGTGTCCTTCCTGACTGCATGCAAACCTCTGTTTTCTTCCTCTTATACCTGCCCTTCCTGCAGTGCCCGGGCCTGCCTGACTCAGGGAAAGAAGGCTGTCTGCGGCAGGGGGCCCCACCTTTAAACTTCACACATGAGTCAGCCTACACAGGGAGACAGAGCACATAACAGTTCCACAGGTAAGTGCAGCCTTCTGTAATTCCTGGGAGGTGGGGCAGACGTCACCTTCTACCCACCTGGCCCTGCAGACAGCACCAGACGATTAGAGCAGCTGTAAATCACAGGCTGACTCAAGTCAAAAGCCCACACCCTGGCCACGAGGCTGCTAATCCACCTTCTCCTCTTTTCCTTGGGCTATCTATTTCATATTTAAAGTCAGTTAGAAAAGAGAGGTAAGGCATAACCTATAAACCAACTCACAAGAAAGGGGGTTCCCACGGTGCTGAGGTGGGGGATACTCACTGGCTTAAGACACGCGGGAAGTGGAGCTTTGCTAGTTTATGTGTACTTGGTACAAGGGGCACACACAATAACACCACTGCTATCTCCTACTAATTTTGCCAAAACTGCTTCTTGTTAGGAAGAGAACATATTGATTTATGGGTTGCGACAGAAAAGTTTCATTTTGTGATACACTTTAATCTTGTGAGGCTAACTTTAAGCAGCTCAGCCCTACTAAGAGCTAGAGCCCTACTAAGAATGGGAGTGAGACTTTGCCTTCTGAATCCAAGATTTAACTACACTGGTGTGGTGGGATGGCGGGAAGGGATAGGAAAGGACAGACACAAACGCAGCCTTCCTAACTCTGATTTTTACATCTATGGATGTAAAACTCATGAATGGCAAAACTCTGTGATGTCTTTGGCTCGTTTTGAACCCCTGAAGGTAATCTGGGGTGGGGATACTAGATCTGGCCCAGCATACTTGGATGATGGGTAGAGAGAGCACCAACACTGCCACACTGCTGGACAGCAGCCAGGAAAAGCCAGACACAGGTGGGGCTCAGGGAGGGGAGGAATACCAACCTGGGAAAGTTCCCTACCTGACATGAGTCACCTGTGTAGTCAGGGGGACAGGCACACATCTCCACAAGATGAGCCCTGGGTCCGCTTCCCGTGTCAGATGCTTCCTCCAGCCCTACCTCACCCAGGGTGAGCCGCTGTGTCTCAGTGAACTGGAGGCCCCGGATGTGGAGGCCTTTCAGTCTGGACAGCACTGTCATCAGTTCTTCCCGGGACACCGGGGCACTGTTGCCTGCGTGTCTGAAGTTTCCCTGCATGGGCAAATGGAGAGGTTTTCTTAGGCAAAGTCTCTTCCTGAGAGAGGGGACTGGAATGGGTCAAATCAAAGACAGCTAGCACGTATAAAGGGGAAAGACTCAAAGGAAAATTGGATGTGTGTGTCCTGGAACAGTCACATCGGGCTACTCCTAGGAAGGGGTCTCCATGACCAGTGCCATGCCTTTGTAAATCTACTTTAATCTGGGAAGAATATAGAGTCAGTGATGAAGACACAGGAAGAGAAGGCGGCTAAATCAGGTAATGCTAGCTAATGTCATAATTAGACAGTACACACAGTCTTCTTGCACAAACAGATTGGTTTTATTGATTTCTACTTTATTTGTTCACTTCCTTTTTTACTTTTGTTTGTTTGGGTTTTTTTGTTGTTGTTGTTGTGGAGGGGTGGTTTGTTTATTATTCTTGAAACAGAGTCTAGCTAAGTAGCCCAGACTGGCTTGAAACTTACAGTGTAGCCCAGGCTGGCCTGGTTTACGGTCCTTTTTACCTTAGCCTCCAAGTTCTGAGCTTTCCAATGTGAGATACTATTCATGACTCCTCATATCATTTTTTGATTTGTAATAGGTATGTGTAATTTCATTATTTAAAAAAGCACATATGGCATGAAATGTACCATCATATTCATTTTAATTACAGATTCCTATAGCACAGTAATCTGAGCTATGAGAACAACATGGCACAAGTCTTAAAAACTTGCTCATGTTTAGAAACAAAAACTCTACACAGACCCCCTCCATGGAAAAGCACAACCCACTTTCTAAGAGTTGGGCTATCTTAGAGGACCTCACGTCAGTAGTGGACTCACATCCTGTATGGTTTTTGTGACTGGGTACTTCTTATCAACAAGTTATTTAACAATTTTCTGCCCATAGCTCAGATCACTGTGCTTAATGTGATACATAAGTTGTATAATTCTTTGTCACACTGTTTCCTTTCCTTTGTAATTTTCCACTCTTTATGATGTATGTGTGTCACAGTATGCACGTCAGAGCACATGTGGAGCTCTGGGGACAACTTGCAGGAGGTGGTCCTCTCTTGAAGGTTTGGCAGTGATACATTAGTGACAGTCATTAAGTTTGGGAAGTGATTGCTTTTTCAAATGTTTTCCTTTCCCTCTCTGGAATCTCCATTATACACTGGGACACGTATGCTCCTTCAAACTCACATCTGCCTCCAAAGGACAGTGTGAACAAAATCATATGAACATTGATCACTCTGTGGTATATTAGATTTTAGATCCTGTGGTGGAGTTTTGCACTTTGGTAGCTGGTTGAAACAAGAAGTTTAGTCTGTCATGGTCCTAGATGCTCTAAGCCCTACATCAAGGTTCTGGCTGTACCAGCTGCATCAGGAGGGTCTCTTCCTGGTTTGTAGATGACACAGATGATTTCAAGAAAGCAACCTCTCTGATGTGTCTCTCTATGCTGGTTTAATTATTTATCTGCGTGTAAGTGGCAGGTCTTCATGCCATGTACATGCATGAAGGTATTTATGGAGATCAGAGGAGAGCATTGGATCTCCTACAGCAGGTGTTACAGGAAGTTGTGGGCCACCCAGTCTGAGTACTGGGAACTAAACTCAGGTCCTCTGAAAAAGCAACAGTGCTTGTAACCACCAAACCATCTCTCTAACATTAATGAACATGAGCTCTCGGCTTTCTCTGAGCATGAGTGATGGATGGGTGGGTAAGAGACGGAGACAGGAGGATCCTGCTGACCAGCCTTCCTGGCAATTTCAAGCCAATGAGAAAGCTTTTCTTAGACAAAGGGGAAACATCACCTCAGGAACTGTAGCTCAGGCTGTACTCTGCCCTTCTCTGAGAGAGATGGTGGTTAGGGGGACAAAACCATGTAACCATCAAACACCTAATGATATATATTATATATAATAATAATATATAATAACAATATATTATATTCTAGATTATGTGGTAGAGGTTTGCACTTTGTTCATTCAGTGTGTGTGTGTGTGTGTGTGTGTGTGTGTGTGTGTGTGTGTATGCATGTGAGCGTATATCTAAAACTCGACTAAAAGAAATAAAACACAGAACAGGAAGGATCATCAGAAACCTCTGGTCTCCTCTTTTACCTCAACCACTTGTACTCTTCCATGATGTAGCCTGTCTGGCCGTGGGTCGCTGGGTTCCTTATGGATGATGGACATGTGTTGACCCTATTTAAAGGGAAGGAGGAATGCATTAATGCCTTAGCTTTGAGATTCCTATTGATGTTAGGACAGATTCCTCTGGCCCTGAACAGCTCAGCTCTGATGACTTAGACATGGACACAGATAAACAGTAGCTAATGTGGTACATTTTCACAAATACAAAAACTATCCTGGCCAAAAGTGATTTTTAAATATGAAGAAAAAAATCAGAGGAGACAGCTGACCAGTGGTCAAGAGAACTGGCTGTGCTTCCAGAGGTCCTAAGTTCAATTCCTAGTGTCCCCAGGGAGGTTCACAACCATCTGTAAGTTCAGTCCCAGGGAATCTGATGTTCTCTCTTGTGCAGGGACAGACATGCAGATTCAACACTCATACATATTGAATGAATGAATGAATGAAGTTGAAAAGATGGGGAAGCATTTACTTTAGTCATTCTTTAGAGTAAATGTGTAAGTCCATTTCATAGCTGCCAGCAGGACGATGCCTTGGTGGTAGATTGCTGGGAAGGGTAGGGATGGAGGAAGGGTCACTAGAGCCTCACATTGCAGCTGGTGTGCTCAGCTCCTTGAAGAAGACAAAGTTTATGGATGAAGACATGGGCCCAGGACTGCAGTGGGGTCTGGCCTCCACTCTCAGCCTCTGCCCCATCTCATCCAGTGGCTACAGGGAACTTCACAGAACTGCATGGGCTTCTCCATGCCCTGCAGGGCAGCCCCACCCTAAGTCACACACTGCTGCCCAGCTGTTCTGTGTAGGTTCCAAACCCAGAGGTGGTCCTTTCAGGAGAGCAGAACATCAGGACTCACAGACCACTTCAAACCTTAATCTAAGGAACAAGGCCCTTAAGTACAGTGGTTTAAAGTAAGGCAACAAAGAAAAACTTTTGTGAGCCTGAATGATTTCCACATCTGAAGGTAAAAGTAAGGGGAAATTCTGACCACTGCCTCCCAGCACTGTCCAAGAGGATGTGCAGTTAAGTCCTCTGCAGTAAAAAGTGCATGCAGCAGTGGCTTCAGCTCCGAGATTGTGTAAAATACAACACGGAAACCCTGCCCAGCTGGGACAGTCCTCTTACACCTAACAGTTTTTCCTTGTGCAAGTCTAAAATCTTTGTTGCTTAATTTTCACTATGCTCTGCTAAGGTTCGCTGAGTTTTTTGTTTTTTGTTTTTCACAACAAAACAGTTCAATACATTTGTTTATTGGTCAAAGCAAAATATAGCTCAGCAGGGTTTGAAGACAGAGATCTACCAAACACACAGGCCCTCTGCCTTGAGTGTTTGCATACCAAGTGTGAGCTCCTGTCTTCCATTCCAGCAGCCCTGCTTCCAAATTAAGCAGAAATAGAGTGGGCTTCTGCTATGGCTCCCTAACCCATATTCCAAAGATTTTTGTCCTGTATTGCAGGGGTGTCATGAATAATGGACTCAAATCGTTTTTGAGACTAAACTGAGAGATAAAACTATAATAAGACGTGAGGCAGTTTCAAGGGGAAACTGCCAATACATTGGGAGGGGAAAGAAGGAAACCTTTGAACAGATGGGCCATGTGCTCTAAATATTCTGTGTTAGTGTCAGACACAAATTAATCTAATGCCCAGTTGTGGCCACTGCTTCCTGCTGCTCAGACCACACCTTAATACCTACGGTGAGCTGCACATCTGGCTGCTTTTCTAGAAGAACCATGTCTCCAGGTAAGCCAAAGGACTTGGCTTGGTAAGTGAGGTAGCCGCCATATGAGGACACCTGAAATTGAATGAACAGTATCAACTGCACTGGACAAGACCAGGCTGGCACTAACCAGGATGCCTGGCAAAGTTGGTTGCTCTCTAGAGGGTGGGACTAAGAATGTGCCACCACATCCTGCTTTATGTCATTTTTACATTCCTGAAAACCATTAATACAAACTTTTTTTATAATTAAGACTGTAGGGGCTGGAGAGACAACTCAGTGGTTAAGATCACTGGCTGCTCTTTTAGAGGACCCAGCTTCAATTCCCAGCACCCACATAGCAGCTCACAGCTATCTGTAACTCCAGTTCCTAGGGATCTGACACCTTCACACAGACATACATACAGGCAAAACACAATAAAAATAAATAAAAAATAAAAATAAAAAGGTCTTTTAAAATTAAGAATGTACTTTATTTAAAAGAAAAACCAGTGATCATACTAGAACAAGTAAGACTTTTCTCCTCCTTCCCATGATGACTATTATTTCACTGGGAGAAATATCCATTACAAAATAAGTCTCTAAAAATAAATCCCCCCCCCCAAAAAAAAGAAAGAAAATCCCTTGAAAGCAGACAGTGACTATTGCCTATGTTATTATAAATTTCCTGGAGAGAGAAGCCATGATCACCTGCTACCTCAGAGATACAGAATGGTCACCGTTTTCTGTCAACTCCTTCACCCCTGCCCCGGTCTCTCCCACCACTGCAGTCAGCTGGGCATGGGGAGTGATCCGAGAGTGTGACAAGCAACATCACATCATTGGGAGCAAAATGCTGTTCCAAGTGAGCGCAGAGGAGATGCTCTGGGATCCTAGACCATGGGAGCTTCCCCTAGGACCTACAAGCTGACAAAGTGTCCCAGAGCTATATTCACAGGGTCTAGAACATTTCCAATGAACGCCAAGGTTTATCTCGTTGGTTTTAAGCACAGTCTTTTTTGACAGACTGGGGTGACTTTTAAAATACATTCATGGATTCTGACGATCCTCTCTAGAAGCTGTAGTGGCTTGAACTAGGAATGTCCCCGACAGGTTCATGTATTTGGACACTTGGTCCTCTCTTGCTGTGCTGTGGGGGGCTGTGGAACTTTCAGGAGGTGCAGGTTTGGGCATGGGCTCAGAGAGTTCATGTTCTTGCCTATGTCCAGCTCACTCTCTGCTTTCTCTGTGTGGTAGGAAATGTGATCCCTCAGCTGCCAATTCTAACCATGGGCTGCCATGTCTTCCCCCACCATTATGGCCTCTTGCTTTTAGTCATGGTACTTTATCACAGTAACAGGAAAGTAACTCATTCAGTAGTGAATGAAGCTTTACTGTTTTTTTCCTTGAGTGTGGGCTCAGTGACTCATTTCTAACAATTTAATGAGCAGAATAAAGGAGAAATGAGATTCTATCACTTTCAATTGTAAGATTAAGGCCACTTTCAATTGTAAGATTAAGGCTTCTGCCTTGAGTTCTTTCATTAACTACCTCTGTCTCATTCACCTTCCTAAGTTACTTTGTGAAAGCCAGCCACCACATCACACAGGCTCCTCCAGTAGTCTAGGAAGGTCTCATGTGAGGAGGATCTGAAGCTTCCAGGCAGAGATAGCGAGGTACAGAAGCCTACGAGCAAGCAAGGCACAGGCCTTAGCAAGCGGACCTTCGAGCTCCACAGTGACTAGCTCTGGACAACATCTCATCCATAAGCCCAGAGGAAGCTCTGGGCCATTGACTCCTGGATCCCTGATCTACAGAAACTGCACAACACTGTCACTTGTCCCCTTAAGCTGCTGCACAGTAACAAATGATCAAAGGGAAGCAATGTTCCACACATGACAATGTCAGAGCTAATTCCCCAACAGCTGGTAATTTTATCGATTTTGCCTACATGATGGAACCTCCCTGACATTTAATATAAAATATGAACTAATGGCATCCCACGAGCTGGGCCCCATGCAACCCACCCTTTCTCACATCTCCTGTGCTGCCTAACTCGAGGCCTCTGCTTTTATGCAGGGCTTGGACTTCTGTACTCATATCACGGTCATGGTCTGCCATAATCATGTATGTGGCCCACGTATCCTACATACATGACTCTGGGGGAGTGTTGTTGAATATGCCTGATTCTGCTGTGTGAGTCACACTGCCACAGGTCCTGCTGTGTGAGTCACACTGCCACAGGTCCTGCGCTTCTTCAAATAACTTTGAGTGACTTTTCAGCTTGTATTCTCCTGCCAAGGAACCTTCCCACTTTAAAACAAAGAATTCCCAGTAGAGCACCTGGCCCATTTGCTACAGATATTATTTAAATGGTTTTATATTTCTCTAGAGGAGAATTCCTTGGCAGGAAGCACAAATCAAGAAAAACATCATGGAGGACTTCCTTTCTGGGAACTAGTATATGTGGACTACACACACGTGAGGGCCTTTCTCAGCCCTCCTCATGGCCGGAGGCAGGGCATCTTCTTCATTATTGCCTAACTTTATTTCTAAATGTTAATTACCTGAACTTCCAGATGCTTCCTCCCTCTGGAGAAACTGTGCTGAGTAACAGCTGAGGCCACAGAGGGCTCAGGAGAACCCTCTGACCATCATTACCTTATCACCTAGGTAGGATGGCGGTGCCACCCAGGATGCACTGTGAACTGACGACGGCAGCTCCTGCAGATCGGCAACCATGCTGTTGCTGCCCGGGTTGAAGGACACAGGGACATCAACGCCATCTTCTGTCTCCAGACGCCAGCCCATCATGTCTACAAACTAGAACACAGTATCTGAGGCTTTTAGAGTGACTGGCTATATGACTCTCATGGAGACCTGCAACTCCAGTGCCAGGGTATCTATTGGTAGCCCTTCTGCCTTCCTAGGGCACCTGCACTCATGTGGCATACACACACACACAAGTAATAAGTAAATAAATCTTTAGAATATGAGGTCCACATAAAGAAGGATATAGGAGGAGCTCAGGGGGCCATTCCTATCACTGATGAACTATGTCTTACAGATAGATTCATGAAAAGAGGGAGTTATCACTGCCTTTACCTGTGTACCCACCAGTGACTCAATCAGACTCCAATGGGAATTACCACTCAATGATCACCCAGATCACCTAGTAAACTAAATGGTTAACAAAACAAAACCAAGGGTCATTGATGTGGGGGAGGGACAGGAAGGAAAGAAAGGAGTAGGTAGGGGTGGGAGAGAGGTCAGAGGGGGAGAGAGGGGAAAGAATAATCATAACTCAATCTATGCATGTATAAAATTGTCAATTAATTAACTTAGTTCTTTAAAAAGCTTTAGAAGAACATTTAAAAAGGAACACTTTTAAAAGTGTGTTATGGAATACAGTAGCCAAAATAAAATATTTCTTTTGTCACCAAAGAAGCCAGCTCAATTTAGAGGAAAAAATAAAGACTGGGTGAGGAATAAATCTCCCTGTGTTCATGAGAGGTGACAAGGGGAGGCTACAGAACAGACTTACAAATTAATTACTTTCTACTTTACAGTCCCTTCTCCATTCAGGAAGCAGTAAAATGTATTAAAAAAAATTACACAAAAACAGTACACATGCTGCTACTGGTTCATGGACTAGTAGAGTTGAGAAAAGTCTTAGTTTTATGAAGTTAAAAAGCAGACAGAGACAGCTAGAGCGACAGCTTCGTTGGTAAAGCAGGTGTCTCACAAGTACAGGGACCTGAGTCTGATCCTCAGGAACCCACATAAAAAGGGTGATATGCACCTGTGGTCCCAGGGCTTGGGAAATGAAGACAAGAGCATCCCAGTCAGTCTAGCTTTGGCAAAATCTAGGCCAGTGAGGAGCTAGCTCAGAAACTGAGGTAGAGATTATAGAGGAAGACATTTAACATCTCTGGCTTTAGCATGCACATGCACACACTCTTTCATGAATACACACACACACACACATACATACACACACACACCACCACAACCACATGAAGTAGGCAAATTTAAGATTTGGTAAACGTTTTGAGAAAGAAAATAAAACAGGAAGAATATAAAAAGAGAATGAAGAATGTGGTATTACTATTATAAATACATATTCTATGGGGCTGGAGGAGCAGCATAGAGACTAAAGCTGTTGCTGCACAGGCATGAGGATCAGTGTTTGAATCCCTAGAACCCATATAAATCCTGGGTAGGTAGGGAAGCTCACCTGCCATCCAAAACCTCAGGAAGCAGAGATGTGACTGGCCCAGAGCAAGCTGGCTGCTTAGAGTAGCAGAACTGGCAAGCTCCAGTTTCAGAGAGAGCTCATGTAAGAATATATGGTGAAACACCATAAGAGAAGACACCAGCATCAACATCTGTTCCACACATGCACAGCACATCCACACATACATATGAACCCAGACCTGTGCAAACACCCACTCTGTATGCTTGTGAGATGCTGATTGTCAGGCTCCCTAGTTAGCCTCAGGATGAGAACTGGAAACCAGAAAGACGAGCACATGTGTAGAGGAATAGAACTTTCAGCCTATCCCTCATCCCTAACCTTCCCATAGGTCAATTACCAGTCAATTAGCAATGGATAACGATAGATAATAATCATACCTATATAATGGGAACTCTGTAAAAACAATAAATGATTTTTTGGAGAGCTCCTGAGGGGTGGGAGTGCTCAAGGACATGGCATGTCACTTTGTAATGATAGAATTAGTGTGCTTGTGGACCTTCCAACCCTCACCCTGCAGGTCTGTCTATCCAGTTGTCCACCTGGATATGTTATCATATCTTTTACAATATAACAAATTCTATCACTGAATGACCATTTTCTGGGCATCTTTCATGTCCCACATCCTGTCCTAAGCTCTGGTATGTGTTAAGGAGCTCACATTCTACTGATCAAGAAAGGAAAGAATAATTTTTAAAGTTAAAGGCATACTATGTTACAAAGGGCTAGATGCTATGGAGACATCAAGGGCAGCAATACAGATAGTGACCAGGATGAGCTATTTCACAGGGAGTGATGAGGGAAGGCATCCTGAGCATGAGACACTTGATCAAAGACCTGAATAATCTGAGAAACAATCAAGGTGACACCTGTGGAGTGAATGGTGAGGCCAAAGGGGCAATGAGGTGTAGAGAGAATCTCTTACAAGTATCACTTGTCATTAAAAAAGCCCAGGGACAATGAGCTGAGGCCAGAAATAGGAGGTGAAACACTGGCTGGAAGAAAGAGGATTCTGGGAAACTGAGAGGTGTGAAGATTTGCCAGGGGAAGACAGAGGAGGACAGAAGCATGAGGGCTGAGCAGAGGAAACCAGCCACACAGATGAGCTCAGCATAGAATAAAAGGAGCGATTCACCCATGAACTCTGGGAGAGAGATGTAAGCCAGCAGGTAGCTGACCTCAGGATAGAATAAAGAGGAGATTTGCCCAGACTTGGACACATGAAGGTGAGAACAGATAACTAACCATTTGGAAGACACAGAATAGCTTGAGTGGATTAAATAAGTTATGAGCTAGTAAGAAAATAAGCCAAAGCTTATGGCCTAGGTATTTATTAATAAATAATTAGTCTCAGAGTCATTATTCTGGGAGCAGGGGTGGGAAACAGGGAAAACAGTTTTATGGTTTACAGTGAGGGCAATTCTGGCTATGTGAATCATCAGTACACAAAACATACCAGAGTTCTGCCAATACTGGCCAAGAACCCGAAGACTAATCTCTCACATACCTTAGCTCTTTGCTTATGTGAACTCTGACAGGAAGTATTCACTCCAAAACAGAAGCACCTGGTACAACCCTTTGGGTTGGCGGAGTCCAGGTAGAATGATCCTTCTCGACACAGTTGACATTGGGGGCCCTCCACATTTTCCTGTTGAAGAATGAGTCCTGTGAGACACTCTTCAGCTTTGAGAAGCACAGAGACAGTGCTACAAAGGCTGACATCTGGAGAACACCAACTGGTCCAGCTTATGCCACATTGGGGGGGCCACTGGGCTGTGAACCCCACCTATGAGGCAATGGGCCCTGCAGCACGGTGGATAACCTCAGGTCCTTATCCAAGAACAAATCACAAGGAAGCTATGGGCCTCTCGATGCTGTAGAAAACAGTCTGTATCAACAGATTGTCCTGGGGGTGGGGAGGGAGTCTATGGCCTTTCCAAAGGATGAGGAAGAACTTTCCTTCAATTATTCCTCTGAAAGGAGACAATAAGTATGAAATGCTAGCACATTACAGAACATATCAGAGGTCAGTTCCCTTGAAGAACTCCCAGGCACATGACCTGTCTCACCTTGCACATGCAAGCCCCAGTATCTGGGTCACATACTCCGGGCTCAGTCCCATCTCTGTTACAGCTGCAGGGGACACACTCAGGGAACTGGTGGAAGCCAGGAGCACACTTGTCACACTGCTGCCCTGTGACTCTAGGCTTGCACCTGTACAGAGATAGAGGAACCAATCCTGTCATCTCTATGCATGGTTCTAAAGGCCACCTGCACTGTGAAAAGAGCAGACCCTGCAGGGAACCAATTATACAGAAACAGTGGGCAAGGTGGCTGCTGATGTCCACAGAAGGAACAGGTTATGTGTGGGGTGCTGATGTCCACAGAAGGAACAGGTTATGTGTGGGGTGCTGATGTCCACAGAAGGGGGATTATGTGTGGGCTGCTGATGTCCACAGAAGGAACAGGTTATGTGTGGGCTGCTGATGTCCACAGAAGGGGGGTTATGTGTGGGCTGCTGATGTCCACAGAAGGGACAGGTTATGTGTGGGGTGCTGATGTCCACAGAAGGAACAGGTTATGTGTGGGCTGCTGATGTCCACAGAAGGGGGGTTATGTGTGGGGTGCTGAT
>NW_021621098.1:5805072-5818547 GCF_004785775.1 Grammomys surdaster
TGCTGATGTCCACAGAAGGGGGATTATGTGTGGGGTGCTGATGTCCACAGAAGGGGGGTTATGTGTGGGGTGCTGATGTCCACATGTCATGATGTAGGGAAGACGAGCAGCGCTGTTGTTATGAAATAGACCTTGTTTCAAGGTTCAGGATGTCTCTTTCAGCAAACATGCAGTGCTCTGGCCCAAGGCTACATTAACTTAATTCTGGTACCAGACAACTTGTACAGTAAATTTCTTCAGTCTCAGATTAGATATGGTTGAGTATTTATGAACAAGAAACCAATAAGCTTGTAGCCAAACATCATGCAACAAAACGTGCACCTATGTGGGTGCTTGCAGCTCCTGGAAACCACAGCCAGGTATGTTGGATTGAATTCTATCCTCTAGGTACTCACCATGGCTTCTTTTCTGGTTGCTACACTAAGATGCCTCCACAAAAAGCAATTTAAGGGAGAAAGGGTTTACAGTGAGAAGACATGGCATCATGTCACAGAAGACTCAAGAAACCTCAAGAGAAGTGGGACTGGGCTGTAAAGCATCAAGGCTGTTCTCCATCTGCCTACTGCTTCCAGTGAAACTCAGTCTTCTATAGATCCCGTAACCTTCCCAAACACGCATGCAAACACATGAGTCTACACAACCTTCCCAAACACGTGTGCAAACACATGAGTCTACACGGTACATTTCACATTCAGAGCTCAACCATATTAGATTCCGCAGGTCCATTCATGTTCTACTCACAACAAGATCCTATGGCAGGACCTAGACGAAGGCTCTGATGATGGAAGCACCATTGTTATAGTCTCGATTTGTTGAGGGGAGGGGTGGAAAGGCATGGGCCAGGACAACTATGGGAGAGGCTGGCTCAGGCAAGACGAAACCAAAACAGCGCTTTCTCTCTCTCCCTCCCTCCCTCTCTCCTCCTCCTCTTCCTTTTCCTCCTCCTCCTTCTTCCTCTCTCTCTCTCTCTCTCTCTCTCTCTCTCTCTCTCTCTCTCTCTCTCTCCCTCCCTCCCTCCCTCCCTCCCTCCCTCCCTCTCCCCCACCCCAGTCTGTTGACTTCAGAATCCTAGTGAGCTGATGATTCAGAGGGGATGATGGGCAGCCACATCTGTCACACTGGACCAAGTTCTGTGTTCACTCTGCATGCACAGGCAGCGAAGAGCACAAGAATGGAAGGGCGACACAAAACAGGGAGCAGTGGCCTTGAACCTGGTCCTTGCCCACCCCAGATGGGGATGATGACTTAAGCAGAACTTGAAGAACATAGAACCTGTATTCCAGAATAGTGCAGTGTTTGTACCACTGAGCTTCTGAATCCTGTAATCAACTAACCAAAAAGTCTGGTAGTGTCATGACAACCAGGAAGAACAAAGAAACTCCAGAGTCCAGCTGAGTATCTTCTAAGCCGACCTCAAGTCAGCACATTTCTCCATGGAGCCTCTTTGCAACCCAAGTTGTGGCTCACACTGCAGAAGCAAAAGGTCTTCATTCATTGCTACCAGCTGGAGAACAGCAGGGCAGCCCAAGGGATGCAGGCCATGAATTCATCCCTGAGGCATCTCATAGGAAGCCCGGTGTGACACACCAGGAAAATGCTGACTTTTCATTATTAAGTACTACAGTTCCCGTCATATGATGCTCACATCAAACTCCAGTGTCCATCTACAGCCTGAAACCTAGCATGTCATTCATTCACCCGTTTGAGAATTAATGATGGTTTGTACTTGGGAGCAGGGGTGGGGAGACAAGGGGGACAAAGCTGAACAAGCCAGACTTTACCTCGGCACAGTTTTGCTGGAGACACGGAGATGTAAGAAATTAAGTAATATTTTAAGACAGAGGATGACAAAATATTAAGCTTGCTTGTGTTTAAAACTGGTAGGGCCATCTCTATAACTGTGGGTCTCATTCTTTCTGTGAGTTTTCAATTTGCAGCACAAAATCCTGGAAGGACATGTATAATTGGAAGGCAGCAGAAGAGGAATCGAGGCCCTTTATGGCCTGCTATGTGGGTGCGATATGGAGAAGGTGGAAATGCAGAAGAGATGGTGCGGGAAGTTACAGTAAGTGTGGGCCAGACTGCTCGGGAAGACTGGCCTTCATGCTTAGAGATGAAGGGAAACTGAGGGAGGTTTTGATGAAGGAGTGGTCTGATGGAATTGATGCTGGGTGGAGAGTCACATCACCAAAGCACTGCATGCACAACGTAGCACTCACCATGAGCCGTCATGATGAATCAGCTTCCTCATTAGAACATGAATGTGATTGAGACACTGTACCCAAGATGGAACCTTACATAAAGCCAAAGCAATAAAACAGAGACATATATGCATAAAGTAGAAACCAGTACAAGCATTCATCAAAACCACACTGTAGGTTCATCTGCAAAGGAAACGATGGTAGTGTGCCATAGAGACAGCATTATGCTCACGTCCACTGCACTGCTACTTACAACTGCCAAAACTCCAGAATCGAGCTATGTGCCCATCAGTGGATGGGGAGACAAAGCAAGTATGGCATATACACAGAGAGGAATACCATCCAGCTACAAATACCACCCAGCTATGAAACCCTGTCATTTGAACAGTCCAGTGGACAGGAGGACATCAGGCTAGGTGAATTAAACCATACATGCAGGTCAGATATGATGTGAGCTCATTCATCTATGGCATCCACAGTCATAGATGTCACAGAAGTTGAACACAGAACACTGACTCCTGGAGGCTGGGGAGGGCAGAGACGAGGGCTGAGAAAAGGGTGAAATTTAGAGTTAGGTAAGAAGGGAAAAAATAGTGTTTTACTCAAAGCAACGAGAAAAGAGAAAAACCTGAATATATTTACCATGCTTAATGTGGCCATGACAACCATTATACAGCATAGGCATGAGTTGAAACATCACAATGTATGCATAAATTAAAGATTCTGAAAGACAAAGGAACCAGAAACCTGAATTTATCAGCACTGTTTCAAGTTTCATGAACAGCATTATGTACTAGTGACAGAATTCAGAAGCAAACAGATGTTAAAGTGCAAGAAAAACTGTGAATTAGCATATTTCTATTAAATTAGGGATCCAGAGTCTCCCCAGAAAAATGTGTAATGTCAGGATGACTCTAATCAGTTTAAGAGAGAATCAGCAGACTTCAGAGAAAATGGTTTCCTTTTCTTCTCTGTTGTCATGGTACCAACCAGACTCCTTGGCTAGCTGCTTCCTTACTTGAATGGGTAAATAAATAAGTCAGAAGGAGGAGAACAGTCAAGAGAGCCAGTGAGGAGAGTGCCAATGCTGCCCAACCATGATTTAGTGAGGGTAGTAGCCAGCAGGAAGGACAGACCTGATGGGGGAGAGTCTGTCCCTTGTCAGAAGGTGACATTTGACTGGATATAGGGAAACTGAACTTTAAAGTCTAGAATCTTGGTATCTTAAAGACAAGAAAGAGGCTGTCACTGTTGAGCAGATTGGTTTTAAGTGTAAGAGGAGAGAAGGCTTAAAGGACTTGGAAGGGACAACTATGATATGGGGAGTCAAACTGACTTAGAATCTGAGAGTTAAAGCATGTAGCATGTAGGCCAACCAGGGTGTCTGTCACATAAGCATGAAGTCCTTGGCCCTAAGTTCAGAAATGTCTAGTCAGTTAAATTATCCTGGCTGAGAGTGGATTGTTAAATTTCTCAGGATATTTTCCTAAAATACTGTGGCACTCCCATCTATCATCTTGCCTACTTTAATTGGTTCTTAAGTTTTTCAAATTCCTCTTTGCCCACTGTGTCAGCAGTACTGGGAAACTCCGAGCTTCTTCTGACTAACAGTTAGGTTCTGAGTGAGTGCTCTGGCTTTTCTCCCTGTCTGAACATTGGATCTCAGTTCCTAAGCTTCCTATGATTAAGCCCAGACATCCCAAAGAGGCCCATGCCTGATTACTGACTGACTAGTTGACTCAGGCAGGGCTCACGGTTGTGGTTTTAAAGTCTTAGGATAGTTCATGACTCGTTTTTCTCTCAACTTCCTTACAAGGTCTCCCGCCCAGAGGAGCTGGAAGGCGCCAGGCAGCAAGCGGCTGAAGGCATGGTGAAGGGATCTTTCTTGGAGAGTAAGCCATTGCTGTAATGGAGAGCTGAAGGTTGTCCACCAAAGGTTCATGCAAGAGTTCTGACTCTAACCCCAGTTCCAGCCATGGGCTGTTATCTGAAAAGAATTCTTTGTAATTAAGATGGAGAGACCCTAGAGTCTGCAGATATTAAGCCAGCCTGCTTGCTGTCCTTATAGCAAATAAAGAAAGGATAAGCACAGAGAGGGGAGCATCTGGTGGAGAGAGACATAAGAGGAAAGTGGCATGCAGTAATGGGACAGAGATTGGAGTTACGTGGCCACCAACCAAGGAACACTGGCAGCCCCAGGAGCACAAGGGGACAGCATGAACCAGGTTCTTCCTCAGAGATTCCCTTTGAACTCAGATTTCTGCCAATACAACTGAGGGAGGCTAAATCTGAGTCATCTGTCAGAGCAGCCACGGGATGGTAATATGTCTGCCCTCAAGCTAGGGTCACTGAGGCCTGTCCCAGCCCAGAGCCCAATCCATATGCGATGTTTATATCAGGGTGAGAGGGCTGGATGGTACATTTTTGTTTAAATTAGTAGTTAACATATAAAGTCACAGAGGGTTTCTTATGGCATTTCCATTCATAGTTACTTTGGAAGTCTACCCCCTCCCATGCCCATCTTCTCCCTCTCATCGATTCCTGCCCAGCTCGTGCCCTCCCTCTGCAGGAATCACTTTCTGCTGCTGTTCATGTGTTCTGCTGTTCTCCTCACTCCTCCCTCTGAACGCCTTGCTTCCTATCTCATGGCACCCCAGTTCCATGATTCACACCCTGTCTCTCACATAAGCTTCACAAGCTAGGGTCCACATGTGAGATCTGTCTGTCTGAGCCTGGGCCGCCTCATGGAATATTGTATTTCCCAGCTCTGTCCATTTACCTGCAAATGTTATCATCTCATTTTCTTTATGGATGAATAAAATTCTAGTATGTACATGTACCAGCTTTTTCAGTCTATTCATCTATTGCAGGCATCCAGGCTGGTTCCATTTTCTTGCTGACTGTGTGCCTTCTCTTGCATAAGCCTGGTTGGCCTACATGCTGGATGCACTCATTTTCCTGCTATAAAACCCCAGTTGAACTTTCCTCAGCCTTTTCTTGGGGTCTGAATCCTAGTCTTTTTCCCTGTGGTTACTTCCCAGCTCTGATGAAATTAAACTTGTCACCTGGGAACAGGTGACACAGTCTTCACTCTAGTGGGAGCTCAGTCAAACCCTTCAGCAATATTCCAGGAGAACTTCATCCTTCTGGTGGTTGATTGTCAAACTGACAGGACCTGGGGCCACCCAGGAGACCTAGGCATGTGGGGTGTAGGCTATCTAGTTAAATGAGGTATGAGCTCCCCTACCCCCAAGCACTGAATAAAAGGGAAAAAGCAGGTTGAGCACTGGCTGTCACCAATCCCTGCTTCCTGGCTACAGATGTGTAGGATCAGGCACTTCAGGGTCCATCCACTCTGCCTTCCCTGGCATAATGAACTGTGTCCCTAAACTGAGGACCCCTTTCTCTTTTAACTTACTTTTCCCAGGGCATTTTAACAAATAACTAATGCAGCCCCCATTTCTCGGCTATTGTGCACTGGACCGTAGTGGTGGCCAGCCCTACCTGGCTCCCGAGTCCCAACAAATCCTGCTTTGGAGGCCTGTGATGGTTCATTTTGTCAATTTGACAGAGTCTAGAATCACCTAGGAAGGGAGTCAAAGGGGATTGTCTAGATAACATTGAAAGTCCCTTTCCAGATGACTCTACATCTAGAAACAATCAGTGCCAACCATCAAGACAGTGAGGTATGGCACACACACATAGCACAATCCTACTGTGACAACATGCCGGAATGCACAGCAAGGCTGCTTCTGCCTGGCTGCCCTGAATCAACATGGACCAACCAACCTGTTCACTAAAATCTCTTGCTGGGAAGCTTCTCCCTGATGCCAGCACAGTGCACAGGTGGGAAGAGAAGAATGACGACTACTGTGTGCAGATGGTACCTGGTTGTCCCATGACAGGACTGGCACGCTTGTACATCATAGCTCACCTGCACTGCCCGCTGTCCCTGTCACACTCAGAGACGGCTGTGTCAATGGTGCCTTTCCTGGAGCAGTTGCAGATGTCACAGCCAGTCACAGGGTGGAAGTTGAAGGAATTCATCTCACAGACTTCACATTGGGGCCTGACTGTGCGGGGTGGGCAGAGACACTTCCCTGTCACCTCTTCACAAAGGCGTCTGCCACAATTACAAGCTGCCAAGGGATAAAGAGACACTGGATGAGAGTTGGACTAGAGAAACCGTGGGGATTTCTATAAGTTCCCCAGTAGTCTGGGGGAAATGATTTCCTTTCCCTTCTGTATGGGCATCATTGCCTGTGGTGATCTGAACATGTCACAGCAAGTAAGGCAGCTGGAGTAACTGGCTCCAGGTTATATACTCCATGAACTGACTGGGCTACTGTCCCCCTAATCTAACACGGGTCTCCTTTTCATCAGAAGACTCTAGAAGGCATAAAGTAGTGACTGTTCAGGACATTCTGAAGCCGCTCCCTGGCTTCCCAGAGTACTCAGGTCCAGGATCAGCACACTGTGCAGTAGTGAGAATGTCTTTGTTTATTCAGACAAAGACTGGTCCCCTTGTGTTGCTCTGTCTGCACACCTATGTCTCTCATTGTCACTTACAACATGGGCAGATCCAGGGCATCAGGCTACAGGTTGGTTCTTAAGTAAAAATGCAAGCGTTTCTAAGTTAGTGAGTAATACGTCCAAGAGACCTTGAATGTCCTGTCTAAACTCAGGCTTCGCTGGGCCACACAACCTGAAAGTCCCTCTGCTAGGAATGAGCTGCTCACCTGCTACCTACATACACTCACGTTTATGTCTGTGTTTATAGCCTAGAGCCTGGCTGCTCGGAGTATCGTTTGTAGACATGTGGCATGAGATAGCCTGGATATTTTTACAAGTGCAGAGTTTTAGGCCCAGGCTAGGTGTCTTGAATCAAGACCTTACCATAAGCCCCCAAGTGAGTGTCTAAAACGGTGGCATTTGAGAAGTCCTGACATACACAAGCATCGTGCTCTGGGGACCAGAGGAGACTTCAGAAGGTTGACAGCTCTCACTTACGTTTGCAATGTGGAAATCCATAGTGACCTGTTGCACAGCGGGTGCACTGCCTCCCGATGACATTGGGCCGGCAAGGGCACTGCCCACCCTCAGGACTACAGTGGTGGCCGGCAGTTCCATCAGGGTGGCACTCACAGGATACGGCACCATTATGGTAAACAGCTACCAGGGCCCTTGCAGAATTCTTACAGAATCCAGAGGCTGTCTGGGGACTGTGGAAACAAAACAACTCATGATGATTACCTGGGGTGTGTCCATCCCCAGCTTCCCTTTCCTACCAGTTCCACCTGATAGCATCTTTTGGGGTGACACTGATCACTGAGTTTTGGAAGAAGTGGAAAATGACCTTATTATAGATTCAGCCAGTGACAGTCACCCTTCCCCCAACATCTGCTCCAGGAGAGGACATCACAGGGATGACTAATGGGAACTTCGGTGATGGAAGAGCTTCAGGGTGGACTGTGTGGTGTATGAGTTACAGCTGTCATCTCAACCCTATGACCTCCCGACCAATTGTGTCATAGTCTGCTTCACAGATAAGGCAGCTGAGGCGCCTTAGCTGTTGGTGACATGCCAGAGGATGAGGAGTAAGGTGTGGACAAGAAGTCACTTACAGCCACAGTGGGTTAGCTCTGGGCCTTTGCTTTTGCTGTCACTGTACAAAAAGGGTCTGTCTGTCTTCTCTGGAGTGCCTGGCTCCTTGTAGAAGCATCTCAGGCCCTGGGTTCCACAGTAGAGCTTGTGTTGGAATTAACATGCTCTTAGCACTCAGGGATGAGAGAAGACAGAGCACAGAAGGCACAGTCCCCACTAGAGAGGTGAGCAGAGATCTGGGCTATATCCTTATCAGTGGAAGACACCCTGTGTGGCATCTTTTAGGATACACAGCATCGAAGAGCCAAGGGCAAAGGAAGTCTCCTAACTGGTCACTAATCCCAAGTTGAGGGTAGGCCTCTGCTGTGTTCAGGGTTGCGTGTAGTCCCCTTATCCAGATGGTACACGGCAAGGACTCTAATAGAGTGCCGGGCACAGAGGAAGGACATCACCTTCCTGAGACCCCAGGCTCACATTACTTTCCTGGCTGGTGAGAAGGGGCAGACTCCAGGCCAGTCTCTCTCCAGACCTCACTCTGCCTGAGAATGCAAGCACACCCCATGCATGCCAGAGCCAGAGCCTGCCCACAAAATGACACTTACTTAATATAAAAGCTGTCACCTCCACAACTGCTGATGAACTCAAAGGACTTGTCCACTGATGTTTTGTGAAGTATTTGGTAGTCATAATTCTCTGCAGGTACCACAAGAACCCGGGCCTAAAAGAAAGCCATTGACCTGGTTTAGATTTATAACAGGCATGCTTGTGACTAGCCAGTGAAGGAATAGAGAACCACATGCCAAGAAGATGGGACTTATGAAGGAACTGTAGCCACAAATCCAAGACAGGTTAAAGGAGGCAGGGTTAAAGGCTAACCATGCACCACATCTCTAGGATACAGTGAGCACAGTTGGCTCCTGAAGCACCTGCTCCTAGGAATAAGGAACAGCAGTGTCAAGCAGCAGTTGGTTCAAGGTTTCTTGAGGATAAGCAGGGCCTCTGGTTCTCCAGGGACCATCACTTTTATTTTTAAAGGTAAGCAAACTGAAGTTGCAGAACCAGCAGGTAATCTAATATTGTAGCTTGCCTAGTACTTGGGGTTTAAATGAGAATGACCTGTATAGCTTGTGTATTTGAACATGTGAACACTGGTGGGTAGCACTGTTGGGAAAGGATTAGGAGGTGTGGCCTTGCAGAAGGAAGTATATCACTGGAGGTAGGCTTTGAGAACCCAGCTTGTATGAACAGTTCCCCACTCCATCTTCCTGTTTCCTGATTATGGTTCATAATGTAAGGTTTTGGCTCCAGTCACCATGCCTGCTGCCTGTCACCGTGCCTGCCTCCAGGATGGGTGCTTATGCTGTGGAAACCAGAAGTGCAGATAAACCTTTCCTTCTATACATTACCCTGGTCATACTGTATTTAACATAGCAACAGAAGTAATACAGTGTATAATGCGGAATAATTATAGCATGATTCCGTGATACCCCTGTACATGTCAAGCCATGGCACCTGCAAACCCTGCAGGAAGAGTTTATGTCTTTGACAACTGCTTACCAACTTGTAGCTGACAGAGAGGCTACTGCTCTCTTGTGTTCCATGAACATCTGCTGAGCACCACATGTCAGGCAGTGTTCTAGGTCCAGAGGTATAAAATGAATACCCTATGCACTGGAATGATAGCATCCCCAGAGAGGAGGAGGAGTCATAGCACAGCACTAGAGGACCACAGAGCAAAATCCAGCAAACTCTTGTTGGTTCTCTAGACATCCTTAGGGAACCGGTGAATAAGCTCTAAGCCAAGCTCACTGGTCAACAGGATTTGACAAAAGTTAGTAGAAGATTCTAGAAAAGAGCACAAGAAAACCTGCTGGCATTGCCAAAAATGGCTTAACTATGAGCTTTTGAATGATGATTATGGTCAGACAAGGGAATCAGGGAGCACGGGCAGCAGAGGACATGGATGAACAATGTCTTAGCAGCAGCTAGGAAGGGCTGTGGATTCCAGAGCAAGGCACATGAACCAGAATGAGGTGAGTGGACCGAGGAGAGGCAGGAAAACAGAGCAAGGCACCTGGACCACAGGGAGGCAGGTTCAATAAATAAACAGCAGAAGAGACTCCGGAAGCAGGTCAGGCAGGGCAAGAGGGGACTCCTGGTGGCCAGACACTGCCTGGAGTTCAGGCAAGATCCAGGGTAAACTCAGAAACAAGGCTGCTGATCCCTCAAATCAGAGAACAGCCTCAGCGGGAATGGATGGTGTCCATGGATAAATGACACAGGGATCTCAGAGTGGAACCTGGGGCATAGCTCATACAGACAGTGGGTTAAGGAAAATCACCAATGGGGCACAGGAGAGAGTGACAGAAAGCAGCAAGGACTGTAAACGCTTCAGAGAGGGACCGGTAAGGGCAAGGAGTAAGCAGAGGCTGGGGGATAGGTGGGTCCTTACATTATTGTTCCTATCCTCCTGACTTTGGTTGTCACATGGTTTCATCTTCATGGGTTTGTAACACACAAACACATTCTTCCAAATCAACTTTTCCATAAATAGGGTTAATCCCTTGAAGAAAGTATTGCCAGGAGCCTAACCCACAATAGCTGACCAAGGAGCAAACTGAAGGCAAGCAGAACTCACCAATGTTAAGGACTTTCCATCTGGAATCTTCACCGTCACAGTGACCTCTGCTTCTGAGATGTCAAATTCCACCTGGCTGTCAGACATCACTTGGTCCTGGCAGCCAAGTATGTGGGGACAAAATGAGGCAAGGAAGGAACCTAGGGAGGGAAAGGTGCTGTCACACAGCTGGCTGCAAGGGTGGTACGGCTCATGTCCTGGAGCATGCTCATGGCTGCTCACCTGACCACTGTCTTCCTCCTTTCACAATCACCTCAGTGGGAAACCCCGGGTGATCTGCTTGATAAAAATGGATAACAAACACATGTCGGCCCAGGTGTGGTATGAGTCCTCTCAGGGTTACTTGACTCTAAGGAAGGAAAAGATTGGGGAAGAAAAAACTCTAAAACTGAAAAGCATTGAATAATTAGGACATGAGATGTTGCTACAGTTGTTAGCCCCAGCCTGCCTTTAGCACCTCAGCCAAGGCACCACCACCATCAAACGTGACGTGCATCATACCCTTCAAAAGGTCCCCACCATCACAGCACTGTCTCCTGTCTGTCTGTCCATCTCTCTCATTCTCTGTGTCTCTCTGTGTTTGTGTCTCTGTCTCTCTCTCTTTCACAGAAGTGGTCTTTCTCTCCCACTGCCCAGTAAATCTCTTACATGAGATCTACTGCATGGTATGATCTTTGCAGCATACTTTGCCCTGACCCACCAAGGCTCTGTGCTGCATAAACTCCAACATTGCTGCCTGTGACTTGGTAAGATATCCTGGCACCTGCATGCCCTCCACTTGGGGATCTGAGGGAGAGGTCCAAAAACCTTGGGAATGAAAAATTTTCTGTTTCCCAGGAAAATGAACCAGGTTCCTCAGGGGAGCCACAAACAATAGGCCATTAATCAATAATAGTCTTGATATTGGACAGAAAAGAAGGGTAAGTCTGGAGCTGAGTCAGCTCCTGGACACTTAGGTGGAGGAGACAACAGGCCCAGAACTGAGCTGGTTTCCAAAATTCTTCAAAGCCTCACCAAACATAGAGGCCTTAGAAACCCATCAAAATTGTACTAAGGTCACCGCTTTGTCCCCTATCAATCATATTAGAGGTTACCTAATCCTTCTGGAAAATTCCCCCAGCCTGCATAAAAGAGTGCCTTAGCTAGTCGCCATTTTGATGAGTGGCTGACCCCTGCATGCTGTTATTTTCTGCAGAGACTGGGATCTTCCTTCAGCAAGTCTTGGACAGTAACAAGAGCCACACTGGGCGATATCACATATCTCCAGTCCACCTGCAAGCCTCACTTTCCGCCTCACCTATTGCTGCACACCCTACCCAACCACAGCGCTTGGTAAGTTTTCCCTTTGGTTGGATCCAAGGAAGTGGCCTTTGAGTGTTTGGCGCCTCTATGGTATTGGAGGCAGAGGTACCCCAGCTACAGTCTTTAAGGCTACAGTTGACCCTCTCTGATGGCCCCCACCTCTGACCATTTCCTTGGGTGACTCTATCTAAGTGGGGTTTTTTGGCTTTTTTTGTTTTTTGTTTGTTTGTTTGTTTGTTTGTTTTGTTGTTGTTGATTTTTGTTCTCAGTTTCTGCCTTTTAGTTCATTTGAAAGTCCTGGTACCAGGGGCCATGATTCCTTGGGCTTTTTAGCCCTGGCACCTATTTGCTGAGGTGACTATCCATTGAATGGCTTTTGCTTTCCTCTTTAATTCCCTAAAGTCCTGGAAATGCCTTGGACTTCAGGCCTTGGACCTCTCCCTCCTTCTCACCCATTGAAATCACATCATCTCTGTCTCCTGGCCCCCCTTTAGGACGCCTCTTGGAGAGTCTCCAACTGCTCCACCTAGAACCTGTTTAAGGGCCTCTAAACTTACCTGCCTTTGCAGTTGAATATGGCCTCGATAACACGGTTAAGTGAATAAAAATGGTTGTCTAGCAGCACCCTAGATCCCAGTATCATGGGCTTCTACCAGGAAACATTCCCCATTCCCTATTTGTTATTCTCCACTCCAAGCCTTGTTTTTGTTTCTGGTCTTTTGCTTTTGTTTTTTCTGCTCCTCCACCCCTCCATACACACTGTGTAAAGGCCCTCCCTTTAAGTTAGAGTTGATGGATCTGTAAATTTGTTGCAAAGCGGGAGCTGCAATCAGACCTGGGGGTTGGGGGGGGGGACAGGAGAAAAGGAGCAGGCCCCCCAGACCAGCACATACCTGTTCTCCCCTGCAGTGTCCACTGCAAACCAAGCTGCTGCTCTAACTCTCCTAAGGCATGCACAGATGGGTTTTTTTGTGAATTTGATTCCAAATTCTAGAGTTTAATTCTTCAGCTGCTGGTTCCCTCTGGCCTGCTAGGCACCTCAGTGCTTCTCAGCTCCTGCAGCCTGCTGAGCCTCTGGCCTGAGGCACTTACAGGGATGCCTTCCTTCTCACCTGCTCTCTCACCTCTCTTGTTTTCCTCAGGGGCCACAGTCCCATGGGCAGCAGCTTGGAACTCTTCTTTCCTAGCTGGCTCCTGCTCCGTGCTACCTGCTCTGTCTCCCTTTGTGCCCTCTGGGGCCATACTTTGCAAATTTCCTTGCCTCCTCTTAGGAACTGCCTGCTAAAGTCCCTGAGCTTCTTGGAACCCTCCATTAGGTGGAGTCCCTGCTTGTCCCTCCTTGTCCTTTAATCATTCCTCTCCTTGTTCTATGCTGTACATGTCTCTCTGTCTCCTTGAGCCAGCTTCTACACCCTTGGAGCTGTCACTGTGTAGACAACACTCAGCTCCAGCCTTCTACACACATATGGCTCTCTACTAAAGACACTTGCTGGACCCTTCTCTCCCTTTCCCCTGTATGCCCTTGACTATCTGTCTCTGGCTCCAGCCTGTAGTCCCATAACTTCAGCTTTCAGCCCTCTCTTGGAACTAATTAGAACACACCCACACAGCATTCCATTCTCTCTCTCTCCTCCTCCAAGGATTCACATATATACATATATACATATATACATATATACATATATATACATATATACATATACACATATACACATATATACATATATACA
>NW_021621098.1:5818557-5853815 GCF_004785775.1 Grammomys surdaster
ATATACATATATACATATACACATATACACATATATACATATATACACATATACACATATATATACATATATACACATATATATACACATATATACATATGAATGAATATAACAACAGCTTGGCCTCAGTATAGATCAATGGCAAAAATTGGGACACTTGATTTCCAAGTTTTCTCAGATTGTTAACAACTTTTGCCACCACAGGAACAAATGATCCCAAGGTCTCTTATCTCTAAGGTTCTACTTTTCCCTCTTAAAAATCATTTGTTTCTACAGTTTCTGTGGTCTGCTCTCAGAAAAATCTCTTGAGATTATGCTATAAACTCTATGTCATGATGTATAAATTCATTGGGTATGGTTTAAAATCTATAGTCTGTAACAAAGTTTGGCTTTAAACTTGTAACAAAAGGCTTATAATTAATAATCTATATACGAAAGTCTTATAATTAACAATTTATATTTGGGTACAACTCTTGGTGTGTGTGTGTGTGTGTGTGTGTGTGTGTGTGTGTCTGTATGTATGTATGTATAAGTTGATTCCAACTTTGTGTGTATATGTATTTTAACTTGGATTCAATTCTCATTCATTAAAAAATCTTTATTAGATAGATATATTAGATACATAGATAGATGATAGATAGATAGATAGATAGATAGATAGATAGACCGACCAACCCACTAGGAAAGCATGTTTTTAAAGAGCAGCTCTGTGCCTTTCCTCTACCTTGGTGAATGAGCTCATCAGGATGTGGCAGCCACATGACTGGCAGCCATGTATATGAAGGTACTTGGCTTGTGACTTAACCATTATCTTCAGACAACCACATGGTATAAAGCAACAACTGTGAAACTTCTTAGTCCTAATGAGCTCTTCGTTTACCATTGTATCACCTTTTAGACTAAAAAACCTAAAAATATTTTGGTAAGAACTGGTAAGGACTTTTGTGTGATGATAAAAATATAAGGTTATATTTGCTACAACATGCTATGTATGTAATTCAACTCTAATTTACAATATATTCTACATGGTGATGAAGTTTTAAGGATAGAAAGATCTGTTTCAGGTTAAGGAAAGCTGATGTGGAGATTTATGTCTAACACTTATATCTTTGCTAACTGTCTTAACACCAAGATGCTAGAAAATTAAGATAAGTGTCAATATATTTGATAGATAAGGTATATTGTGGAGAGCTTTTGAGACCACTTCTATAAACTTAGCAGAAATTTAACATTGGGCCAGGACAGGAGTAAGCTTAGGCAGGAATCTGACTTTGGGCTAGGACAGGGAAGTAGGCTCAGATATCTTGGTCATCCTGATAAGCCCCTAGAAACAGTAATCACAGAGCTTTATTTATTGCCTTGCTTGTTCCTTGACTATTTGTATTTATTGCCTTGTTTGTTCTTTAACCTAGAACTGACTTTATTTGCATGTACTTAAAATGGTATAAAAACAGACTGGGAAAAAATAAACCCGCTTCTGCCTCAGCACTGGCTGGGGTCATGCTACAGTGCTGTCTAATTGTCTTTTTCCTTTTAATCCTTGCTCCCTCCCTAGAGAACTCATTGGCTGACTGAGCTGGCTTGGTCAGTATACTTGATACTAAGATTCATAAACTGCTAAGGTCTCTTCGGGGTTACAGTAATGTGTGTCTGCTCCTTTGTCTTCACTCACTTTAAGCTTTAGCCATTTGGATAACTAAGTCATACAAAACCCATCAATGTCCTATAATGGCGCACCATAAAATGGTCAGTAAACTTGCCAGTCTCTCTATGGTCTATATCTATGACTAAAAGCTTTATCTTGATAATATAAAAGCTTCAATACAAAACTTGTTACTTTTAAGGCTAAACCTAACAGGGATATGACATAAAGTCATAGTCTTAGGAAAGTTGCTAGCTTATTTTAGATGGTTAAAGATAACTAAGACATGCAAATTAGTGATCAGCCACCTTATAAATGATCAAATTCTTTAATGTTCAGAACTATACGCATAGTCATGTGAGTACTAATGTAATTTATCACAGGAATAAGCTTTATTTAGCCTCTTATGTATGTTTTTAAAGTTAAGCCTAACACAAGCAGCTAAAACAAGCAAAGCTTGTCTGTTTATACAGACTTAATAGATACATAGTCCTCAAAACTTTTCACAGGCCTGCTGAATATGTCATTTAATATATAATAATAATAAAAAGGCTCCCTGTGATAGAAGTGCCAGCTCCTGGCAACACCCCTGCTCTCCTCCAGAGATGATGGGCACAGAAGAACTCTATCTGGAGCTTGCTTTAAATGTGGCAAAGCTGGTCCCTGGGTGAAAAACTGCCCTTCACCTCACCTGCCACTAGGACCCTGCCCAAACTGTGGACAAGCAGGACACTGGGGAGTTGATTGCCCCACTAAGGTACAGTCTCCCCAGATTCTTCCTTCACAGGAAAGTCTGTCAGGTCTTCAGGGTCTGGCAGGTGAAAACTCATGCTGCCTGGACCTCTGTTCCCAACGACCACACAGGAACCTGGAGTGACTGTCCTGGAAGCTGGTAAGTCTCTGTCAGTTAAATTTATTTGGAAGCTGCTTGGTCTGTACTTCCTGCTTCCTCTGGTGAAGTTCATCCTTCTCAGGTCTCTGATGGGGTTGATGACTGGGCTAGTGACAGACTTGTCAGTGTAACAGCAGCAACTGAGGCTTTGGCCACCTCTGCAGTTCTCGTCCTGTGTAACAAGCAGGCCTCAGGCTTTCTTTCCTAGAGCTACTGCTAGGCCTAGACACAGTTTACCTTGCTACCAGTCTCTGAAAAGAGGTAATCTCACAGAACAAATCTCAGGGACACTTCCATTCCTTCATTTAAAGGACTCACTTCACAGTGACTGCTCTCAGTGATCAACCTCCTGCGTCCTATGGTAAATGACTGGATAGAAAAAAGGCATAAGGTTTCTGTAAGGTCTGAGGATGTAAATGCTTAAGTTGTGGGGATCTAAGAAGATATTTAAGGTGGCTAAATGGTATAAGAAACTGTCTTAAGGTATAAAAAAGTGAAAACATTCCAGATTTCTCTCCCTCTCTATGTTATTGTTAGTATAAGACTTCAAAAATTCAGAGTTAAAACATTAACCAGTGGCATTCTGATAAGCTATTAAACTAGCTGTGGTAATAATCACAGAATACCATTACCATAGTCACAGGCTCAAGATTTTAAATCTCCTTTGGTTGTCTTCTAAACATAGACTTAAAAGCGCTTCTCATTCTGCTAACAGCATCTGTCCTATCTATATACAGTCTTCTGGATTGAGGAAAAAGTGCTCTTGCTTTTAACCCAAAGTCATTTTGGGTCCCCAGGTGTCTACTATGCCCCAAAGGCAGAGTCTATCCCTTTTCTGGAATGTGGATTTCAGTACAAACAGTGGTAATGTTAACATATTGAAAACATCTCTTTCTGTAAACAAAAATTTCTAGTAGGCTTCAACCTGAATCTACCTCTCAGTGGATCAAATGGACTCCAGATGAGTCTATTCTCTTTATTCCTGAGGGTGGGATCTCCCATGACCACTGCCCCTCTCCCTGGTCATGAGATCCCTCCCTCAGTTACTAGGACCATGGGCCTAAAAGTTTCAAATGTACACCTAAGAATAATTCCCCCTCAAACTCCTTAACTTTATCTTCCACCCCTAATATATACCTGTTCCATCAACCTGCCAGCTCTTAGTGTTCCTTTAAAATCTGCATCCTGGACAGCTTCCAAGTGTCTCTCACTCTTTGTCTCTCTCTGTCTCTGTCTCTCACTCAGAAGGAACATTTCATCTTCCTCCCAGTAAATCTTTTGGTGTTGAGGGGCAGGGCTTAATGGAAGCAGTTATATTATGGGCCAGAGCCTTCATAAACAGATTAAAACATCTTGTGAGTTCGTCCCTCATAGGGTGGGGTCAGTTACTAGAGAGTGGGTTATTAGGAAGCCTTTGCCCTTTTTCTCTTGAACAAGTGACCAATTGGTACTGTAACACAAGCTCCCACTGTGTGGCCCCTTCAGCGTTGTTACAATAGGCAGAGAGGTCCTTGCCAGAGATGGCCACCAGATCTTGTACTTTCCAGCCTCCAGAACCATGACCTAAGTAAACATCTTTTCTTTATAAATGACCCAGCCTCTGGTATCCTGTGACAGCAACAATACAAACAAGCTAAAAACTAAAACAAGCTAGGTGTTTAAAACGGCAACCATTATATTCATAAAGAAGCCATCACATGATTGTTTATAGCAGCTTTAATTTGCAATCACATCAATTAGATGCAAATGTTCACCTACAGAATGTAGAAACTGAGGCACAACCATACATTTATTGGGAATTGGGGAAGTAAGTTTGGTTAATCGTGTTGGAAAACTGATGTATTTATCAAACCCAAACACATGACATAGTAGCTAAATGCCTTCGTACATTTCCCAACAGAAATGCACAATATGTTTGCCAAAGGGCCATCCAAGCATCAGCCAGCTGTGCCACTCAGTCAGTACAGTATACAAAGGAGTCTGCTTCCATTTGTGAGGAAGCTTTCAGTCACATGACCAATCTTCCTGCACTCCTTCCCCAGATCAGGCCACACACCCCACAATCTCTATGTCCCTGCATAGAGCTGATAGGTGACTCAGACCTGGAGCTCTTAAGTAGTAGAGTTCCTCCCCATTGCAGCTCCAGGCTAAGCCTGCCCCTTCCCTGCTGCCCTGAGTTACAGCCAGACTCTCCTCAGAGCCTTCCAAGAGCAAGATCAATTCCCTTGGCTCTTTGGAACCAAAGGCTCTTTTCCCCCATCTTTAAGGCCTTATATCATGCTGTCCATGGTGTGCTGTAACTCTTCTAGCATGCTGTTAACTGAAGGGTCTGTCATCTTCCCTTCTGGACCCCTGGCTATGCTATCCATGATGGCCATCTCTCCTGAGGAAGCTCTTCCTCCAGCCCACTGGCTTGCTCTCCCATCTCAAGCTATGAGGTTGTAGCTGTCCTAATAAAACCCCTCTGTGGTTGCAGTCACCCCAGCTTCCTTCCCAGGGCCTGTGAATCCTTTACTATTTATAACAGTTACCACACTGTTTGCCTCACACCTGGACACGCTGGTAAGGAAACCCAGAGCCTACACCCTCTGTGTGGGTAGAAAGCTCAAACCACACAAGCTCCAGCCCATGGTGAAGGGAGCCTCATTCTGGGCTGCACCCTTTTCCCACTCCACCCTCCCCCAGCACAACAGAACCCAGAGCTATACTCCTGAGTGACTATGCCCCTCTCTTTTAACTTAAAAACTACAGAAATCATAGCACATAACAACTGGTAAAGTCCATCATCTTTCAGACAGTTTTGTCACACTTCTTTGTGCGCTGGGGTAGGGGCCATGAGTACCATGGAATGCATGTGGAGGCCAAGGACAACTTTTGGGAATCTGTTCTCTCCTTTTACCACATCCTAGGGATGGAACTCAGTCATCAGGATGGTCAGGCAAGTGCTTTGTTTGTTTGTTTGTTTGTTTGTTTGTTGTTTGTAACCTTGGTCTTGAAGGTTTAAAAAGAAATCTAGCCTGGGATGAAGAGGATTCGGGTCCAAGCCTGAAAATGTTCATCCCAAACAAGCATAGGTGATTTGGGTACTGCTTGGTGGGGGTGGGGGGGTCACACTCCCACACTGAGGGGTATTCCTACCTGTGGTGCCTTCAGAGTAACTCCATTAGTAACATCTGCAGGAGAGGAAGGCTCATGAGGCAGGGGAGAGAAAGAGCCTCCACTTGTAGCATCCAAAATTAAGGCTGCTGGAGGGGTTTCATGGGCCAGGGAGACACAGGAAGCACTAAAAAAATAGAACACTTTAAAATATGGTTGTATTCCTGCAACATAACAAAACCCTGCGTAATATTCAAGGGTAAAGAAACAGACTTTGAACGCACCACCAAGTGCGTTCCCATCAAGGAAACCATGGAGACTAGATACAACAGTGCTAGCACAGCCTGCCATGGAGCCTGAAGATCTTCATACAACAGTGCTAGCACAGCCTGCTGGCCAAGCACACTCCAAGCACCTGCTCAATTAGGCAGTTAAAATAGAAAGAAAATCTTAATTTTACAGTAAGGCATGCAAAATAGAAGACTATTCATACTTTCCTCTCCAGCAAAACTTAGCTAGTAAAATGAGACCAATATAAAATCATGACTCTTCTCTCTGTACCAATGCTGATGTGAGAGGAGAGAGACAAATGCGTGTCATTGCTTTGTTTCACAGCTAAAATGGCAGTGTGCTGGAGTTCCGCAGTCCAGACCATGCGCAGTGTGCTGGGGTTCCGCAGTGCCGACCATGCGCAGCGTACTGGGGTTCCGCAGTCCCGACCATGCGCAGTGTGCTGGGGTTCCGCAGTCCCGACCATGCACAGTGTGCTGGGGTTCCGCAGTCCCGACCATGCGCAGTGTGCTGGGGTTCCGCAGTCCCGACCAAGCGCAGTGTGCTGGGGTTCCGCAGTCCTAACCGTATGCTCAAGGTTTCACGAATGAACCTTTTAATTATTTTTGGACCTACAGCAAAACAATACCCCTGAAAGCCCCAAATAAGCCCTAATTAGCTGGTGCTGATACCATAGCTCCAAGATGGATCATTATTTTTGTGGTTTTTCAAAAGAAGAGTCTAGAGACAGAGAGTAAATGATTGGAACAAAGCGAGCTCTCAGGACAGAACTTGGCAGACCTGCCCTCAAGGACAAAGCCTAACCACGTCCTTGGCTGTGTCTGTGTCTGTGCCATGGAAGTGTGGGAAACTGACAGCTGGAAAGTTACTTAGCTGGACCATCTCTTCTTTATCTTAAAATTTTAAAAAATAATTTGTGTGTATCTGTATCCGTACATATGAGTACATGTCTACATGTATGTGAAGGTGTAAATGTATGTGAAGGTGTATGAGCGAAGCAAAAAGAAGATGTGAAGTGTCCTTCTCTACCTCCTCATCTGTGTTTGAGGCAGGGTCTCTTCCTGACCTTATGGTACTTATGTCCTTTTGGCCAGGCTGGAAGCCAGCAAGCCCTAACAATCCTCCTGTTGATGCCCACCTCAGAGCTGGGCTTGCAGATGTGTGCAGGATGCCCAGCCCAGCTAGTTATATGGATATACAATTCTGGTTGCCATGGTTACACAGCCAGCTCTCTCCACTGCTGAGCCAACTCTCTACCCTGTGGCCCTTCTATTTTTAATATTCCATATTAAACACCAGTGCCTTGACTTGCGTTGCAGTTAAGCAGATGTTGAACACCCCAAATCCCAAACCCTACATACTCCAAAATCTGAAACTGTAGGGGGCTGGAGACTGCGGAACCGCAGCACACCATGCAGGGTGGGGACTGCGGAACCGCAGCACACCGTGCATGGTCGGGACTGCTGAACCGCAGCACACTGTGCATGGTCGGGACTGCGGAACCGCAGCACACTGTGCATGTGGAGACTGAGGAACAGCAGCACACTGTGCATGGTGGAGACTGCGGAACCGCAGTACACTGCGCATGGTGGGGACTGAGGAACCGCAGCACACTGCGCATGTGGAGACTGCGGACCGCAGCACACTGTGCATGGGTAGGGCTGTAGAACCCCAGTACCAAGTAGAAAATTCCACTGGTAACCTCATGTGATCAATCATAATCCAACCAGAAACACACCAGATATAATGTATAATAAATAGGTGGTATAAAAAAGCTGCATGTAATATATAATCCATTTCATGTTCAGACTTGGGTCTTATCCCTAAGATATCTTATTATGTATTTGCAAATGCTTTCAAATTAAAAACAGTTGAGGTCCCAAATATTGCAGAGAAGAGATCCCCAACCTACATAAAGTTTCAGCCTTACATGTACTGCTCAGAGTATTGACAAGGAAGAAGAAAAGGAAACATAACCTTGGATTAGCACTCTGCCCGTAGCTGGCAATGCAGTGGACTTGAGGTCTCAAATATTCATTCGAGAATTCTTCAGCAGGTATAATACAAACATGATACTATCAAGAAAATAAGTAAAAACACACAACAATTACTGATAAAAACTAATGGCTCCTCTACACTCTTTTAAAAGCAGTTACTAAGTGAAGAACTCATCCAGAAAATATATATTATGTTAAAGTAGTGAAACTGCAGGTGGCAAACATGTAGACCCTCCACAGGCAACAGATCCCTTTTCATATTGCACAGGATCACTAACTACATTGTTGTTGCAATGTTTTCCTAAATAAAGAACAAAATCAGAGGGATGTTCAAGATCAGCTCTGTTCAGTGGGTTTTGGTGCCTTTTTTCTCTGTGACTTGAGGCTACTACTGCCCAAGGCTGATGATATCTGAAATGCATCAGGAGGAAGAAAGCAGGGAGTGGACAGCCAGAGAGCCTTCGGTTCAAAGACATGGCGTCATCTGGAGAAGCGCCCTTCTCAATAAAGGATGTCTCAGACCTCAGCCCACACTAACACTGAAGGATTTGTCTCTGTGGCTAGTTTTGGGGCCACTTGAGAAACTCAGCCATTAAAGTGTCTTTTATTGTATTTAAAGTCAAACTACGTTATCAGTTTGGTGGCAAAACAGCTCAGCAGTAACAACAACAACGTGTGAACCATTACTGAGACTCAAGGCATCTATAGGGTGCAGATGGACAATGTTCCTACCCCATGGAGCCTCCATTCTAGTCAGCCTGACCTTCAGTGACCTTGGGCTATTTTTCAAAGGGCAAATCCACTCTTAAACTGAGTCCCAGGATAATTTCCAAAAATGAAGAGGCTAGATTTGTGAAGGAAAATCATCATTTCATAGCAATAATTTTTAAAGTTTTATTTCAAACTATTCCTTATACTTGAAGATTTTACTTACTCCTGCTAGGCTAGGCACGAATATTTAAAGCACATTCCCTCTGGCAGTCCCCAGAGTTTGGTGCACGCTTAAGTCCCCTGAGATAGTTACGTAAATCTTCACAATGTTTTCCTAGGCAGATCCCACTGTTGATCTCAGCCCTGAGTAGTCAGGCTTCACCATCACATGGGTAGGTAGAATGTCATTTATTTGTCACAGTTGGCATTTAAATTGTAAGGAAACTTGTATTGAAATATTGAAACTTTACAACCAGTTATAAAGTTTAAATAAAGCATTCCAAGAAACTATATAGGATAGTAAAATGGGCAGAAATTAAATGATAAGCAGTGTCAATTCTGTACCCAGACATAATAACAATAAAGTAGAAAAAATAATGATAAATGGTACTTCATTTATAACAGTGATAAACAAAAGTTAATGAAATATTGGTGGTTTTTTTTTTTTTGTGGGACACCTTCGCATTTGATGGCTGAACTTTATGAGGTGACATGAAGAAGGCTCAGAATGAGAAGAGTCAACTGTCAAAGTTGAATTTATAGATATAATGCAGTTGCAGCCCAAATTTTGATAAGCTTTTGAGAAATACAGACAACAGAAGAAGGTTTTGCAAGTTCAGTGGGTTAGATGAAGGCATACCAGAAGGAAATGGGCCATGTGCACCTTGAGCTGAATGTCTGCATCTGCCAACAGCTCATACACAGCTGTACGACTCAGGCTGTCAATCACCACGCTCCTGCACAGAATGCTGCAAAGGGAACAGATGTTTCTTAGCCTGACACTGGTGTCTCCCTTGCTGTGCACCTGACTGCTGTACTGGTTTCCCTCTTTATAACTAAGTGAACCCGAGTCAATTTTCCTGTATGAGAAGTCGAGAGGGGTTCAGCATACTATGGCTTAAAGGATCCTTCAAATTCATTTTGGAATGTGGTCACCACTGTGATCTTTTAAAGGTGGCTAGAGAATGGAGGCTCAATCATAATTCAGATTGCCATACCCATCAGTAGGCACAGCTGGGTTTACAACATGGGGGAAGGACAAAACAGACTGTCTTCAGGCCAAGTCTGAGTCTGTTTTCTCCCTTAGTCCCTTCCAAGAACTTCTACCTCTGGTCCCCACCTTCCACTCCATCGGGTGAGAGAGAAATTTGAAACCATTCTTAAAAAGTCACAGTTTTGCAATGTGGAGTCTGGCTCTGGTGGTAAACATGCTTACGCTTAGGAAGCATGCTTAAGACCATTTCCTTTGGATGCATATAAAATGGAGCTGGTATAGGTTAAGACAATATGATCGCCCCTAATAAACACCTGACATAATTTAGTCAAGGAAAAGACTGAACAGAGATTAAAATATGCAAAGAATAAAGCACAGATTGGGACACATATAGAGACCTGACCCTCTGCATGTAAGTGCAGTTGAAGTAGTCCAGCTGGATTGAAGTGTCATCCTGGGATGATCAAACCTCAGCAGACGACAGTGCAATGCTGAGCGAACCTTTCACTAAAAATAGGCCTCTATGGGGGAAGTAATTCTTGTGTGTTAGATTCCCATGCTTGTTGTCAATTCACTTTCACTTGACCCCTATGACAACTGAAGCATAAAAAAAGGAAATATCTTGGCCAAGTAAAAATATACAATGGGACTTTCCTGGGAGAGGCTAATTGTAGTTTAATATGATGCTGTCCTAGAATTCTGATGATGGGTTTGTTAAACATGCTTAGTTGTTGTCACATGCTAAAGGCTCTAGAACATTACACAGGCTCCCCCAGTGCTGATCCAAAAACCTGCATGGTGTCCTACAAGCATCCTTTCTTTCTTTGGTTTTGTAATCCTTCTGCCATGCCAGGTAGGATAGCACATGGCTATAAACCTAGCACCCAGGATGTTGAGGCAGGAGGATCATGGATTTAAGACCACACTGGGTTGCATAACAAGACCCTATCTTCCCAAAATATAAACTATCCCCAACTTGGGCATAGATGTTCTTGGAGCTCTTCTGAGGTCTAGAGAGTCACCAGAATAACTATGAATATTCCTTGGTCCCCTAGCCAAGTTCTCTTAGATTCTGTGAAATGGGAATCAAGACTGTGATCTGAAAGATGAATGGAGTCTAAAAGTTGAACTGGAAACTGAGCTTGGATGGACAGAGGTTGCAGAAGGCCTGTGGCCAACACACCTGGACTCCAGCATATCAGGGAGGGCCTACTCACACGGGGAGTACACATTACAGTAGTACTGATGCCAACTGTACATGAAACTCATATTTTCAGATAGTGATAGATGGTTCTGAGGAACTACCTCAGGATCATTGTATGCCCTTAAATGCTTATTTACAGAGCTGAGGCTACAGGCCTAGTGGGAGAGTGTTTGTTCAGCATGCACATGACACTGGGTTTCATCCTCAACACCATACACAAATCCAAATATGATTCTTTTTTTGTGATCTTTGTTCCATAAACAAAATCCTCAGAAATAGATTTTAGGATCATTAGGAGCATAATTAACTAGGCAGGCATTTGATCAGACCTCACGAAAGGGCCCATGCTATGATGCTAAAATCTACTCTTTGCATATGTTTTTGTTTTTTCATTTCACATCCAGGAAGGTGGTCAGCTACTTCACGTTATCTTGTGTTTGACAGAAAGCAACATAAAAACCGGGTTAACAAAACATTGAAGGCCGTGACTAAGAACTGGTGTGTTTACTGTAGCTTTCTACCTGCTGTATCAAGGGACTACAACTTCAGGTGTCATTAATATTATATTTAGTCTCATCTGCAAATATCCCTTGTGTGGATTCTTAAATTAAAGAAAGCTCTTGAAATGTTATGCAAAGAAAATCATTTCCAGTAAGCCCTTGCCAGTTAGCACTCTGGGGCAAAAGTTCCATTAGGGTAAATCTGAGTCTCTGCTGTTGCTTTTTGCACATAGCAATCAGCAAGCACTAATTTGCTGGATTCCGAAGGTGGGCTGTGCAGGGAGAGGTACACCTACTATATAATTTCACAATGCTGCCCACAGAGAGGCTTCCAATACCAGGTTGGGGATAATGTTGGATCTTATAACTAGTTGCCTGCTAGTTTTCAAAGGCTGCCTCAAAAGTCCAATGCACTAATCACCCAAGTCTCAGGTAGACTTCCTCCGTGGAGGAGTTCAGGGCTGTAGGGTGATTACCTGTACTTGCAGCTGTATATGTTCACCTGGCCTGCCAAGGCAGACCCTGGGCCTTTCAGGTTCATGTCCACCACAAAAAGCTGGTCCAACTCCGTGGCATACTCCAGCATGACCACATAGTGGCCAATCTGTGGGACCCGCAGACGGAGGTGCAGTTCCACCTGCCAGAGAGGACAAGTAGACAGGTGGTTATCCGGGCGCGAAATATGCTGGACATGTTTACAGACACAATGGTAAAAATAAAGGTGACACCTGGACTACTGTCATATGTCCGCATAGTAAAACACGTGAGCCTCCAGAAACAATGCAGAGGAAGAAACAGATGCCTTGTTAAAAACCCGAATCCAAAGAAATGTTTGTGACCATTTGTCTGGAACATCAGAAGGTGCTTTGTATTTTATTTTCTAAGTCTCCCAATGGTACATCTGATGGCTTTGGCTCTACTCAGGGATGCTTCTGCTGCTTGCTTAAGGTAACAAACACTCCTAAACTTGAAGTAAAAAGGGAGCACCAACAGACAGCAAGGGAGTGAAAACCTGCCAGGGCTTCTTGCCTGTTACTTCAAAGAGAGAAATGTCAAATTATCCAAATAAAATCACATAAAATCAGCACACACACACTTGGCTTTTAGACTTTCAAGCCTTTTCTATGGGCAATACATGCTTCCCACTTTGACTTTTCAGAAAAACTATGTTAATCAGAAATCAGGAGAACTTTAGGCTATAACGACAGAGACCTTAGGATGCACAGAACTGGATGTGGTGCTCTCTGGCCCTTTCTGGGGAAAATAGGACTTGCCCTTCTGTCAATCATGAGGCAGGAGTTTGTGGTTCCAACTCAAGCTGACACTAGCGGTGTGACCTAGTATCTGTGTGCCCTGCATAAAATGGGGATAAAATCAGTTTTCCTCTCAACAGTTATGAGAGTTAAATGGATGTGCAGCGAGCCCTTACAATTCTGTGTGACATCAGTGAGCACTACAGAAGCCCTGATGGTTATAATCTTAATCGGGTTGTTTTGTCTTGACTTGTTCTTTTTCACTCAGCAGCATTTCATGGTGTGCTGTTTTATTTACTTTTACATTTTTCTTGGTGTATGTAAAGATACATCTGTGTTACATGTTCATGGAAACTAGAGATCAACTGTGGTATCATTCCTGAAAGGCTGTCTGGGGGGTACATGTGTGTGTGTGTGTGTGTATACTTGCATGTGTTTGTGCATGCCTGTTTGAGAGAGCTAGCTTATTTGTCTGGAATTCGATGAGGAGGCTACTCTGGCTGGCTAGTGTGCCCCAACAATCCACCTGCCTGTACCTCCTCAGTCCTGGTTTTACAAGCACATGGCACCACATTCAACTTCTTTCCATAGGTTCTGGAGGTTTGAACTCAGGTCCTCATGCTTTCAAGGCAAGCACGTTACCAACTGAGCTACTATTCCAGCCTAGTGTTTTATGTACATACAAAGCTTATTTCTATAATGGCTGTCTAGCAACCTATAATACAAATGAAAATTTTAAGCTAGGGAGATGTTGGTGGGTAAAGAACCAGTTGCACATGCATGAAGACCAGAATTGGGATCCCCAGAACCCACACAAATATCAGGTAATTGTGGTGACCTGACGGTAATTCCAGCCTGGGAAGACAGACAGGAGATATGCAGAGCAGTCTGGCTGATAAAGCTAACCAGGTAAGTAAGCTCTAGGTTTGACTGAGAGACCCTGTCTCATTGAATAAGGTGAAGTGACCTGTAGTGATTCTTGGCATCAATCTTGGGCTTCCATACACATGCACACCCACTTATGATCATGCACACACATACTGCACACATAACACATGCACATACACATGTAAATTATCTTACTCTTCCTCTGTAGATGATACAATCAACATCCAATGTTAGAGCATGTATTTATGCATACACAGAAATGTATATACACACACATCCTTATGCTAGTGTTTCTGTAAGATTCTTAGAAGGGGTCCTATTTAAAGTGTGCATGCACATTTGATGCCCAAGCTAACCTAAGAACTCCCTCCATCCCTAACTGTGGAATCCATCTCAACTGCAAAGCTCCAGCTCACCCACGCTTTACCCCCACTTAATTAAATGGCCCTCTTCCAGCCCTTAGGAAATGTACATGCACTATTCCTTCAGAACAGCTCTGAGCCATGAAACTCCTAGATTCCACACAAAGTTCTCTATAACCTATATAGTGAAAGGCTTACCTCAGAGAGAAGTGTGCACTAGGCATCCACTTTTGACTCTCTTACATAGGAAAGTCCAGCCTTGCCCTGGCCCTCATAGAGAAGTTGCTACAAGCTTCTCTCTCCAGGCATCTCCAAATGAAAGTGTGTTGGATCATTTGAACACACAGCACACACAGGCCAGTGACAAGTCCTCACTTCTAAGTGTCTACTGTCATCCCACTGTGACTCCTATGGACTGATATCTGTTTAAAATACATTTAGTGGCAAAACCAGTTCCTGATGAAATGTAAAATGGAAATGTGCTATCTGCTGATGGTGTTAGTTATTTATATTTTTAAAGGGAACTTGAAAGGACCTAGTGTCAAATGTTTATGAAGCAGAGGTCTTCTCTTTGCTCGTTCCAAGTATGGATAAAGACATGGAGGGAAGCATTGTCAAATCTGCTGCTTGTAAAAAGACAGGAAGGATAAACTACCATCTCTCCCATCAGAAGGGAATTCAAATAGCTTGGCCAGCAAGCATGATTAAATGCCTGCCATGGCCAGTCCACCATCCAGCTAGTGAGCACCAAGAGAAAATAATGCAGACTTGAGTTCTACTCTCAGGTAATTAGATTATTAGATAGCTATACTGTATGTTTTGTGTGTGGCAAATTCTCTGAGAAAGTACCATGGGAAAAGGAGGACTGAGCTTGTCAGGAAGATGGTAGGAGGAGAAGGCTTCCCTGAAGAAGCATTCACTTAGCTGAGCATGGAGGACAAGGAACAGAAACATACCAGGAATAAAGAAAACAGCATCAGGCAGAAGGAACAGCCTACGGTGAGAGACCCCACTACAACACTGAGTACTTCTAGGCCACATGGACTGCAAGGCCAACAGATTGAAGGTAGACCAGGTAGCCACAAGGTGGGATGGTACAATTGGAGGTAGAAAGTACATACAGTATTATAACACATATTAAAATTTTTGTCTCCATCATAAGACAAGATGTAACCATAACATATGTAATACACACACACATGCACATTCACATGCACACACACACAGACACACACAGACACACTTGAACACACATGTACACACACTCATGTGCACGCACACACACAGGTACACACATGCACACATGCCTGTGCACCTGTGTGTACGTATGTGTGCATGTGTGTATGTGTGTGCGGGGGTCAGAAAACAATCTCATGTTTGATTGAAACATGAGAAACATGTTTCAACAATCACATTGAAAACAATCTCTTAATCCTTAACGTCTACCTTGTTTGAGACAGTGTCTCTTGCTATTTGCAACTGCATGACGAGGCTAATTGGCCTGGAATATTTGGGGTGTTTTCCTGTTTCTATTTCCTACGTCACTGTAGGAGAATTGGAATTACAGATAGGTTCTACCACATATGGTTTTATGTGGATCTGAATTCAGATCCTCATATTCATCTGATGACCCATCTCTCCAGCCCAATGATCAAATATTTCCACTATGCAAGTGAGTTAACTGGAAAGCTCCTACTGAGATGTTCAAGCAACATGACAGCACAGGATGAGACTGCTTACCCCAGCGCTTGGCCTGACTTTGGATTTGAGTTTGCAATATTTGCACATACAGAATGAGAATTGTTACAAATTGGATGGGGACTATTACTCTTCGTGTCATGGCCACTTGTGTCCCAGTGTGGCCTAGCCAGTTCAATCAGGAAATTACTCTCTAGAGGGCAGGACTTGGGGTTTCTAGCATGACTTTACTTCGTGTACTATTTCTGCTTCTTGCTTTGCCCAAATATGAGCAATCGGCCTGAGCCTCCTGCAGCTGCAGCCTCTAGGAACCAGACATCATGCTGCCATGGATTCCTTGCCTTGGCAGACTACACACTCAAACCAAAATCGAGAGTAAATCTTTCTCTCCTAGGTTGCTTTGTGTTGAGTATTTGATCACATCAAAAAGGAAAGTAGTTGCCTTCCAGTCTGGGACCAAGCACTGAGCAGATTCCTGGCGGCATATCTGCACCCAATCTCAAAAAACCCAGAGGAAGGGGGCCTTCCAGGAGCTCTAAGCTGGGCAGTATCTTAGGTAAGGAGACAGCAACACCTGCCCCAAACAGGGAGTAACTGAGACCCACTAGGACCCAGGAATTTACTCCTGGCCTGGAGCACTGGTTCCTCCCAGTCTGGGCCTGAGCACTGAGCAGATCTTGAGCCCTAGCTCTAACCCCAGTAGTAACAACCACCCCACACAGTTCTGAAAAAACCAAGATAATAGAAAAGACAGGCTCCAGTAAGAGACAGGGCAGGTAGCACTAAGGTGATCCAGATGGCGAAAGGCAAGCACAAGAACATAAGCATCAGCAACCCAGGGCACTTGGCATCATATCACCAGGAAAGCAAGATTCAGATTTAAAATCATTTCTAATGATGACGTTGGAGGACTTTAAGAAGGACATAAATAAGACTCTCAAAGAATTTGAGGAGAACACAGGTAAACAGGTAGAAGCCCTTAAAGAGGAAACAAAAAAATCCCTTAAAGAATTACAAGAGAATACAACAAGCAGGTGAAGGAATTGAACAAATCCATCTGGGACATAAAAATGGAAGTAGAAACAATAAAGAAATCACAAAGGGAGACAGAAGAGAGAATCTCAGGTGCAGAAGATACCATAGAAAATATTGACGTAACTGTCAAAGAAAACACAAAATGCAAAAAGTTCTTAACACAAAACATCCAGGAAATCCAGGACACAATTAGAAGACCAAACCTAAGGATAATAGGTACAGATGACAGTGAAGATTCCCAACTTAAAGGGCCAGTAAATATCTTCAACAAAATTATAGAAGAAAAGTTCCCTAACCTAAAGAACAAGATGCCCATAAACATACAAGAAGCCTACAGAATAACAAATAGACTAGACCAGAAAAGAAATACCTTCCATTGGATAATAATCAAAACACCAAATGCACAAAACAAAGAAAGAATATTAAATGCAGTAAGGGAAAAAAGCCAAGTAACATATAAGGGCAGACCTATGAGAATTACACTAGACTTCTCACCAGATACTATAAAAGCAAGAAGATCCTGGACAGATGTCATACAGACCATAAGAGAACACAAATGCCATCCCAGTCTACGATACCCAGCAAAACTCTCAATTACCATAGATGGAGAAACCAAGATATTACATAACAAAACCAAATTCACACAATATGTTTCCGCAAACCCGGGATTACAAAGGATAATAGCAGGAAAGCTCCAATACAAGGAGGGAAATTATACCCTAGACAGAGCAAGAAAGTAGTCCTCTTGGAGTAAATCTAAAAGAAGATAGCCACACAAAGATAATTCCACCTCTAATAACAAAAATAACAGGAAGCAACAATCATTGCTTCTTAATATCTCTTAACATCAATGGATTCAATTCCCCAGTAAAAAGACATAGAATAATGGACTGGATACATAAACAGGACCCAGCATTTTGCTGCATACAGGAAACCCACCTCAGTGACAAAGACAGACACTACCTTAGATTAAAAGGCTGGAAAACAATTTTTCAAGCAAATGGTCCTAAGAAACAACCTGGAGTAGCCATTCTAAAACCTCCAGCCTGAGAACACAAAGGGAGGGACTCATGACTCCACCTGTATAGGTAGTTGAGGGTGGCCTCATCAGACATCAGTGGAAGTGGAGGACCTTGGTACCTGAAAGTTTGGATTCCCTAGTGTTGGGGAATTCGAGAGCAGGGAGGCAGAAATGGGAAGATGGTGAAAGCACACCCTCATAGAACTCTCAGAATTATATGGATTAGACATGGCAGAGACAGGCCACCAGAAGACTAGATTCCAGAATTCAAACAAAAAATTATCTTAATACTAAAATTTGTTTTGAGAATTGTATATTACAGAATACACAGTCTTGGTGCATCTACTCATCAAGCAAGCTGAGCAGACCTGCTCAAACCTCTGATGTCTTGGAATTTCAGCTGGATGCAGTGAAGACATAGATGTAGAGGCTTATCAATTTACTCTCCCCACTCACCCCTCTTCTAATATCTCAACACCCATAATCAGCTTGAAGAAGTTAATGAAGAGTCGGCGCCCCTATTCCCTGGGCTTGAGGACTGAGGTGGTTAATACTGGGCTGTCTCTCTAGGGAAAAGTAGTGGTTTTGTTGGAACTGGGAGGAATAGCTGGGATTTATTGCATAGCCATAACCTATTAGTAGAAATCTATATAATTGTTATTAAGCTGAAGTTATAATTTCTTAAATGGTACAAAATTTACTTTGATTTCAAATTTAAGGTTTTCATTGGTACGAGCTTCTTATTGATATAGAAGTGAGATTAATATTGTTACTCTCATAGGCATTTGTGCCTATATAACACATTTAGGAATGCAAGGCTTAGACCGAGTCCTTCTTTAACTTTTTTAACTGATTAGAGATGGTTAGCCTGTGAGTTAAGGGCCTATAGCAAATTCATGGCTCTGAGTTTATTGCTAGGGTGTTTTCTATATTTTATTTAGTAATAGCTTAGAGGAGTTAACAGACAGCAGTCCAGATTGCCTTACTTGGATAGTTGGTTTTCAAAATGTCAGAAGTCCATAGAATTGATGTTACAAACATTTCTGTATTAATGTTCATTTTGATTAGAGACCTGTCTGCTCCTGACAGCTTCCTGTCTTGGATTCTAAGAAGAAACTGAGCATCTTTGGAGTTACTCCAGTTGTGGTGAGACAGCCACTAGGCAAGAATTGCCTCTTTTCATCTACAGACAAATTACTGTCCTGAAAAGGACACACTTGAAGAATAGTTGACTGATTATATCTGCTAAGACAGAGTAATCAGCCCTTAATAATTCTGTGTTACTAGGTCTTTCAAATGATCCTGGGTCAGAAGGCTGAAGATCAGATGCTCCAACGTTTTGTAGTATAGGGACTGTCCAGGTGTTCAGCGGTCTCTATAAACTGGCTAAGTTTTAAAACCTATGCTTTGTGCTTCCCATCATTTCAGTTAATTCAGTCATTCTGGATTTCTGACGGGGTTGAAGATTTATAGTCTCCTAGAAAATCCTGGCTTTTTATTTTGAGAGAAAAGATTTGAGAAGATGGTTTTCAGCTGACATTCATTCTAAAGCGAAGAAAAAAGGCAGGTTCAGAACTAAGTCTTTTAGTTAGGAGAGATGACAGAGGTTCTGGTTAGTCAACAAAATGATGGACTGGGTATTAGGTCTATCTTGTATCTTACTGATACAAGTTGGTATAGTTATGCTCTAATTGTATTTTGAGAGAAAAGTTTTATCTTAACAGGAAGGGTGATATGTAGGAGGAGCAATGGTGGGAGGAGTAAGGAGAGGAAGAGGAGGAGTAAGAGGAGGAGGAGAAGGAGAGGAGGAGGAGCTAGGAGATGAGAGAGAGAGAGAGAGAGAGAGAGAGAAAGATGGAGGCAGGTGTTCGTGTGTCTCCGGCAGTCAAAGATAGTTGGTATATCTAGTTGAGTATTGGGTTGCACTTCTGATTGTATGGACATCTTGTTATTGAGCATTACCAAACTTATAAAGCCTTTGATTAACATTTAAAAATAAATAAACAAATAAATAAACAAATAAATGGTGTATATATCAAAAAAGGAGAAGAAGGAGAAGGAGGAAGAGGAGGAGGAGGGGAAGGAGATGAAGAAGAAGAAGAAGAAGAAGAAGAAGAAGAAGAAGAAGAAGAAGAAGAAGAAGAAGAAGCAGCAAAGTAGTTAATGCAGGTAAAAACAAAACCAAAAATAAACCTTGGGAGGGAGCCTAAAGCTTAAATAAAAACTCTTGGGTTTCATGTACAATGCCAGGAAATCTGCTGATAATAATATAAAAGGGATTCTTTCTTTCACAGGAAAGGAACTAAAATGTCCTCAATACTTCTTCTAACTCTACAAATTTGAACTTCATCACAACAGTTTTTTTGCAATGACAAAAATAATCTATGATTTGTATTGTGATTACACATATATGATTGTTGAGGTCCTGGGAGATAAATTATACTTAAGTTCAGGGCTGGCCCAACTCATTTGAACTTCCCTGTTGTCTTATCCACACACACATAAACAATACATACATATATGTTCTTTCTCACATGTTAAATCTATGTACATGTCAGTATACACTTGTGTGCTCACATGAGGCATGGACCAAAAGGAATGTGGTAAAGTTAATTTTAGAATGTAGTAGAGAAAAGAATATTCAGTTTTTCATTATATTTAATTGTGTTTACTTATATTGTTTTGCTTGGTAAAATAAGTATATTTTATAAATCAAAAATCTAACAAAATGAAATGAAACGAAGTCTTATCTAAGATGTAATCTTAGTATCTTTAGCTGTTACCTTTAAAATGTAAGAACATCATTTATAAAATGTGTTTATCTAAAGATTTAGGAAGAATGCAAGCCACAGATATTTTAACTTCACACACTTTACCCCCAAAGTAAAAAGTAGAAATGGTGTGGGGGCTACTGTTTAGTGTCTTCACTCTGGGGTGCTATGATGTGTGTTCTCATTGTTGATATGTGTTACCAATACACTCTTAGGTTTGCTGATATGGCTCAGAGAACTCCAGGAAGAGACACAATGCCCCAGCATGTACCAACATGCCCTCCAAGCTGTAAGGCAGATGCCTTGTGCTGGAACAGTTCCCAGTTCCAAGCTCCACAGATTCAGCTGCTACAAAGTGCTTAGCCTACAGGGTTGGTCAGTGAGGAACTGCTGTGTCCTTATAAGGCATCCATTTCTTTTAAAGAAAGAATTTGCTGGAAGCCAGGTAAACAAAATGCCCCTGAGATGTCCTATGGTTGTTGCCACATCTAAATGTACTCAAAGAAAACCTCAACACAGCTCAGTGTGAAGGGTAACTCAGCCCCAGTTCAAATCAGAGAAGTCAGCATCTGTTGATCAATACCCCTGAGATTCTGCCTCTCTGGGGTTTGAGAAGCAACCTTGGCTAAGTATTCAGCAGATAGAAATGGAGAGGCAGCATCAGCTTTAACAGGAAGTAAGAGGCTGTCCCACCTCTCTCCCACTGAGGTCCACCATGGCTGGGTGTGCGGGTGTGGGCTGTCTCACTGCCAAGGGTCTCAGCTCTCCATCAAGCAGGAAGTGTCTGGCCTCACAAGCCAGGGTACAGAAGAATCCGGCCAGTGGTAAATGCTGGTAAAGCAAACAACTTCAACGACAACAAAAGATAGTTGTTATCACATGAGCATGATACAACGAGCTGCAAGAACTTAGTGATCAAAGTCACTGGGCATCCTTGTATCCTTCTTTCAACAGAGTCTTAGTAAACGGACATCAAAGGCATCGGGCAGTGAGTTCCACACCACAAAGGGAAGAAACAAAGGTCTGAGAACACGAATTCTGTTTATGCTCCTCCCTCATCAGATGCATGGCTTCAAGATGACTTTTGGATATGCTGCAGCATCTCCGCATGCACAGGGTGGCATGCAACATGCTTGGTGCTTAGAGATTCTTACTCAAATAAGGCTCAGAACAGATAAATTACAGTGAAACTATCAGCCAGGCTATCCTGTAACTGTTGGGATTGTAAGACCCACCATCTGAGCCTTCATATTCAAGGCTAGGTCAGAGGTGTCTGATGGCATTGAGGCTGTACCCTCCTCCCCATACTAACTTGTCCTGGGGAGATCCTGTGTGGGCACATGGCTCTGTAACTGGCACTTGCAGGGCGGATGCTTCATAGTAGTCCCTGGGAAGCAGCACCAGGTAATCCTAGCAAATGAAGACCACAGGGAGCGTTAGTCATCTTCTACCAGGCCTACCTTGGTAATACAATGACCAAATATGTTTGCAAAGGAAATAATTTCCCAGAGAAGCCCCTGGTGAACTTCAACTTCAGATCAACTTTTTTGTTCTTCACCCTAATTCACCAGAACCCACAATGCACCACCCCACCAAGTCTTACACACACACACACACACACACACACACACACACATACACACTTGTGAGTTGTTTATAGTCCCTTCCCCTAAATGATCAGAGGCAATGAACCCAATCATTAGGATGCTCTGCAAAGATGCCTACTGCCTTTGTCACTACAGAGCATCAACGTCTGACTACTGATGTATCTTTCAGCTCCAACCCTACTCATGGGGCATGGTGGGGAAAGTGGGGTTCTGTGATGTTGGTTTCTCAGACTGGAATGGCCCTGATGCCCATCCTAGCAAATGAAAGAATGGCCATGTTCCACCAAACATGCCAAATGAAGCCTGCAGTACATGCAGCTAAGCATTCAGAAAAGAGCAGCATTCCACAATCTCAAACACAGATAGCTTGACAGTATTCAGTGACCTCAGGATTTGTGACCCCACCACACATGTGCACAGGGAAGGAGGCAGAATGTTTGCCTCTAGTAGGAAACTCATATGTGGTCCCTAAGGCATTTTCTTTCCTCAGGAAGAAATATTTAGCAGGGCAAAAGGAGACTGTGACTCAGGGGACTCAATGGCCTTCCTAGCTGCATGGGTTTGAATTGTTCTAGAAGCCATTTCCCTGAGCTCAGCCCATAACTGCTCATTACTCTGTGGTCCCAAAGACCAGTAAAGACGGATAGCATATGCTCAGTGAAAATGGAATCAGAATGGGGACATCAGCTACGTGTCATTATACATCAGTCTTAGTTAGTTTCTGTTCCTGCAACGAAACACCATGACTAAAAAGCATCTTGGGGAGGAAAGGGTTTTTCAGCTTACACTTCCACATTGCTGCTCATCACCAAAGGAAGTCGGGACTGGCACTAAAATGAGGCAGGAACCTGGAGGAGGGATCTGATGCAAAGGCCATGGAAGAGTGATGCTTACTGCTTGCCTCCCTGGGCTTGCTCAGTCTGCTTTCTTAAGAACTCAGGTCCACCAGCCTAGGGGTGGCCCCACTTACAACAGGCTGGGCCTGCCCCATCAATTACTAATTAAGAAAATCCCCTACAGCCAGATCTTATGGAGGCACTTTCTCAATTAAGGTTCCCTCCTGTCAGATAACTCTAGTGGGGTGTCAAGTTAACATAAGACTAGCCAGAATAGCATCTCCCCTTTCCTAGGTAGTAATCTTTCCATCTGTCTAGCTTTACCTATGATTGGCATTGATGGAATTTTCCTCTTCTCCACTTCATGCTTCTTCTTATATTTTTCAGACATGAAGTTTTTTGCCAAGAAGGTGCAAGGGCAAAAGGAGGGCATTTAACTTCATGTGATTTCTTGTTAGATGCTTGGAAAATACACATAAGGATAAGTTCTATTCCTACTGTTCAGGAGAAGTGATGGAGGCAGGCTCGGAGGTAAATGACCAGCCTAAGAAGGACCAGTTTTACGTTTCCTGCCTAAAGCACATGGCATCAAACTGGTGCCAAAGATGTCATCAAAGCTATAAAAAGTCTGATGTGTGTGTGGACAAAGAGGGGTGCCTCAGAGAAACCTCTCACAGCTCCTCTGGCTTTCCTTGAATGAGCGGTCCTTTGCCAGTTAGCTATAAGACTCTTAACTTAGTGAGAGGTCAAACAGGAAATGCTGTAGGAAGGGTCAGCTCCTGTCACATCCCTTCACGCATCCCCAGATCTCCTTACTAATTCCTCTCATTATCTAGGCTCTTCCGATGCTGCTCTGCATTGTGTGGAGAGGAGGAGCATTTTAGGTGACTTTCCGTTTCATAACAGAAATATTAAACAAAGTTTGAAAGGCAAGGAGGGCCGTGTGCTTATAAGAACTTTGTGTTTGTTCTAATGATCTTGAATTATAGTTTGTTTACATTTAGATAAATATATATATTATTTTGTCCAAGAATGGTTGACTGAAAGGATATAAAATATAATTTTCAGTAAGTTTCTGTGTTATTGTGTCCTCTGAGGGACAAAGTCACTGTAGTTTCCTTTGCAGTAAAAGGGAAACACATGATTTTGACGTGGGCCCTGCATTGCAAGAGACTATCTCAAGAACAGGACATTTCAAAGTCCTCAGTGCTTAGAACCTTGTCTTACCAAAAGGACTCCTTCCACCTGGATGCAAGCAATCCATGTCCCCGGTGTGATGAAGAATGGGCCTGCAAAGCCATTTCCAGGGACTGTGACAAAGGCTGGTTCTTTACTCCGGGGAAAGGTGATCTCTTTGCTTTGAGAAGCATCTATCAGAAATACAAGTAACACTTTAAGACATCTTTCTAGAAGCCAGTGCTAACACTTTACACAATTTAGCTTTCAATATTCAGTTTATAGCTGGAAAAGCTTAAGTTAGTTTACTAAGCATGGGTTCTGATTATATTTATTTATCTTACTTTTTAAATGATAAGTTTGCATGTGCATAAAATAGACATTAGAGAGACAAGCTTGGAAGACAACCAGAGGCACACCTGCCACCATGTGGCCACAGCAGGCAAGTGGACAAGTGGGTGCCAGTACGATGAGCAAATATGTATTGGAGAAATTGGAGAGGAAGTGGGATGTTTTCTCACTGTGAAGAGAGAAGGAACTGGAAACATGAGAGTGGTGAGGAACGGCCTGATGTGAGTGACCTACACCATCACCTGAGGCCGTGGCGAGGTCCAGGCCTGTCCTGCCACCGAGGGCTGTGTCTGGGTCAGTGGCCCTGAAAGAGCAGGTGTCTGTGTTGATGTCTGTGGCCCATGTTACCACCAAAGACCACACAGATTTCCCTGGTCTAGGCTATCATCTGAGACCATGTTGACATCCAATGGATGTGCAGAGCTGGCCCAGACCCTCACCTGAGCAGTACCAGAGAATTGGCCCCTAAGACATGGGATGGAGAGAGCTGGCCCTGCCCCTCACCAGCTGTAGCACTTGGAGAGTGGTCCAGGACCTCAACTAAGCAGCACAGTGGAGTTTGCCCTGGTAATGTGGCTGAGGGAGAGCTGGTACAGGCCATAGCCAGGACACTGCTGGAGAAGTAGAGCTAGAGGCATTGGTGCAGGAGAGTCAATAGGCTAAACAACTCAGCTAGCACCCAGGTCTAGACCCAGGGCTTTGAGTTGGCCCATCTCAATGTCTACCCCATCTATGAGCTGCTGGAACACATGAAAGGACGTCCCTGCAGATCAAAGCTGCAGGATCCCCATGACACAGGGCAACAACAGGATATCCTAGGGCAGCCCTGGTAAGAATTCAGTATTGATGTGCAGCAGAAGCCAGAGGGCTTGAACCAGACCAATGACTCACTGCAATGAGCATTTGCAAGTGAAGCTGGGCAAGAGAATGTACTGTGTGACACACTAGCATAGTTCAGCTTACACAGAGAGATGCTTGGGTTTGTTGTTATTTTTTTTTCAGTGTGTGGAGGGGTTGCGAGGGTGGAGGATGAATGTGGAAGAATAGGGAGATGGATGGGATTGGGATACATGATGTGAATTCACAAAGAATCAATCAAAGAATAAACAACAAAACCAAAACTCAGCAGAAGCACTGGTGAGATGGTAACGGGTTATAAGTTATCACTGCTCTAGAGGACAAAAGTTCAGTTCCCAGCACCCACACAGAACAGTTCACCAAAGCCTGTAAGCCCAGCTCCAGGGAATCCGACGCCCTCTTTTGGCTCCATAGACACCCACACACTGGTGTGCATATACAACATATGTACGTACACACACATACATTAATAAAAACTAAAATCATCAAGAAATTCTTTAAAAAATAGACATTGATAAGTTGTTAACACTAGCTATATATTAGAGTTTCAATTTTCAGATTTATTAAATATATAAGTAGACTAATATCTAAATTGTATGTGCTTGAGACAGAGTTAACTATGTAACACTAGTTGGCCTGGAACTCACTATAAACCATGTAGTCTCAAACTGATCATCCCCTTGCCTTTTCCTTCAGTGCTATGATGCTGCCACATATGGCCAATACCATAATCTTTAGGAATGTGCCTTCCAGATGTATGTATTCAGTATATTGTATGGCTAATACCATAGTCTTTAGGGATGTGCCTTCCACATGTATGTATTCAGTATATTGTAAGACTTGTTAACTTTCTTTATTTTTGTCTGTAGGAGATTTTCATTTTTTATTCTTATTCATGAACACGCATTCGCTTTGCAATTAGAAGATATCCTGGCTTTCTATTTGTTTCCAGGATACATTGTGTTTCTTTCCACCAACAAACAAACATCTGGTGCCTGAGTCCCAGGAGTCTTCTTAAGAGGAAATGTTTACACCAAATCTTTGAATCACTCTCATTCTGTAGATATTTACAAAGGCCCGATATGCTCCAGGCACAGGACTATTCTCAGCAAGGCAGTGAACATGCAAGCATGGCCCAGCTCCCTGGGCACATGAGAAGTGAGAGTCAGAGATTCTCCCCGAATGAGATTGAAGCAGGATGATGGCACTCTGGAGGAGGCATACATTATCTTGGGAACAAGTAACAGGGCTCTGGATGCAAGCTTAGAGGAAACTTTCTCAAGACAGCAGGGGAACAAGCCAAAATGTACTCTTGATGTATGATGGATAGAGGGCAGACTGCTGTTGTCACCCAGGAACAGACGAGCCTGTTGGGATGAGCCTGAAGTCTGTGGACTCTGTCCACAAAAACCAGCTGTGCACTTGGACAGCTTAGCCTGTTCAGTCCACAGGGCTCTTTTGCATGAGGCCAGGACACTGAGGCTCCTGTGTTAAAAGGAGACCAGCAGAGCTCTCTAGTGGCTGTGAGTCAATGAGCTTCCCACCACGTGCTTGTCTGACTCAACCTGGAAGACCCCATGACTGACCTCACATCCATCTCTGCTGTGGACGTGAAATAGCAATGCTCAACATCCTGCCACTGAGTCAAGTTTCAATCAGTACTGTGCCATTTCCCGGGATGCCAAATGATTTCTTGAGTCTGTTTCTGGGATTGGTTGAAGCCCTAATTCCTGGGAGGATGGGTTTCCAGGCCTAGCCTCTGACTGCTGTGAATTGTACCCTTTTCTGCTCAGAAAGGCTTTACCTCTGAAGGAAGTTTGCATGTCCCTGGGATACTCCTGGACTTCCTGTTTTTTAAATTTTAAAATTCCAATCCTTCTCCATTTTTCTTGGTTGAAACCATGAGTGAATTAAGGGCAATATGCCAACAGCTCCCAAATAACACCAAAAGATGGCACCCACTTCCCCATGTGTGAGCTATACAGATCTGTTTTTATCACTAAAGAACCCAGGGGTTGGGATATAGCCAACATTTGAGCATTGTTATGCTGACGGTAACAGCAAAAAATAAAAGAAGCACAAAGCCTGGAGAAAGCAACAGTAGCAAAAACACAAGGGAGCGTCCAATCAGATCTTCTTGTGGGCTTCGTGTTTTCTAAGGATGACAGACTTGGTAAAATACAAAGGAATGTTCTAGTCATTCTTTCTCAGTTGCAAGGAGGCAAAGCCAGGTTTAGAAGTCCATGCCCCCTCCATCTAGCATGGGAGGAAGAGCTACTCTGGGCTATGTCCTGAGACTATGTCTCTAGAAAGCAAAACCACAACAACAGTAAGAAAAGAGGCTTGAGACTGTGCCTACCTGACTTTCCCTGGACTGGGTAAACAGTGATCCGGCCGGATATTTCTTCCATCCCAGGATTGATGTATCTCAGGATAATGCGGAACAAGGAGAGGCTTGATCTCCTCACAGTCAATTTTACCTTTACTTCATTCTGAAAAGTACCCCAAAATAATATGAAGGGTAGAGGAGAAAGGTGGCTGCAAACAAGTGCCAGAAAACCAGTGACTTACGCTTCCCTGTTAGCTCTGTGAGACACACAGGCACACACATGAACGCATGGGTACATGCGCGCGTACACACATACACACACACACACACACTCACACACATTTGCATGCATACATGCTCAATTAGTCCCCAGTAATTAGGTGGGAGAAGGCAGGTCTAACAAGAAAGCAAAGCCATTTATAATCCCAGTGGCAGTGGAAAACAACCCTCAGCAGCTGGGGTTCTCTTTAAGGACCCTTTGTAACCAGAAGACAGATTGGAATATTAGACTGACTAGTTTAAGAGGGTCACAGTGACAGGGACAACCACAACTGGCTGGGAAAGCCAAAGGCAGAAGATAGAGAATGAAAGGGAAGTGTGTCGTTTCAGGTCACCACTCAACAGAGGCAACTGTGAGCCCCACTTCACAGACACAGCATCTAAATGGCTGCAGACGGTAATAGTGGGAGAGCAAAGCTTAAGGATCCCAAAAGCATTTGTGATTCTAGATGCAACCAAATATGAGGAGGTTTTATCTCAAGCTTTTATCCAAAAGCCTTTGAACTAGAAGAGGCCTTATGTGTCTCCAAGCTCTGGGGTCACACAATGTTCTGTAAGAATTGATAATGTGAGTAAATTATCATTTATTTCTTCAGATTTATTTATTGTATGCTAATAAGCATTTCTCCTGCATATATGTATGCACATTGAGGTTAAAAGAGGTCCCTTGGATCTGGAGTTAGGGGTTCTTGTGAGCCACCATGTGGGTGGTAAGAACCAGACCTAGGTCCTCTGCAAGAACGAGAGCTATTAACCTCCATGCCATCTCTCCAGACACAAGGAGAAGTTATTTTTACTTAGAACCACAAACCATGTGTCCAGACCCAGCAACTGTCCAAGGGAGGCTCAAAAGTGTGGGAATTCCTGTGTCTTGGTTCACTCCATCCTCTCCCAGCTACCTTGGTTTCAATAGAAAGGACCATGTGTTACAAGAGATGCAGAGGCAACCAAGGCTGACCAGAGGACCACTAGCTCTGATGCAGAAACTGTGAGTAATGTCACCCAGGAATTCCCACCATCCCTAAGAATTTGACTGAATTCATTTTTCAATTTCAATACCAATTGGGAACTAAATGTGCAAGGATGAATTAAAAGAATAAAGCAAGTAGTCAAGCAAGGGAGACCACAGGTCCTCTGACCCACAGGCTTCCTCACAAAGACCATCATTTGAAATGGATTCCTTTGGGTCAACCAAATAGTCTGTCAAACTTTAAACATCTGCGAGAACACCCATACTGGACTCGCTGTCAGCCCTTACCAGGACTTGATGGAATCCACCATACTCTTTAAGACTAGTGAAGATCTCCACTATAGAGCAGGGTTGGGGCTGACTCAGTGACGCGCTTGCAGAGAATGTGAGTTTGGTTCTCAGCACCCGAGTTCTGTGGCTCACAACCTCCTGCAACTCCAGGTCTGGAAGATCTCACACTCTCCTCTGCAGGTCAGGTGGCTGCATCCTCCTGTGTTATACCTCAGCACATGCACATGTGGTGCAGGCCTTTAATGCAAGCACTTAGGAGGCAGAGGCAGGTGGAGCTCTATGAGTTAAAGATCGGTCTGATCTGCATAGTGATCCCCAGGTTAGCCAGGGCTCCATAATATGACCCTGTCTCAGAAAGATAAGGAAGGAACTGAATTGGTGTATGTGGAAACAAAGGGGAAATGTAGATGCCTTACAGTCCTGTTTGGTAAGCACAGCTTTGTTGGGGAGAACTTGGCCAGGTAAAATCATCATTAGGGTGAACAGGGGCTCCAAGTGAGCTGTGGACTGGTCCAGACCCTCTATGACTCTGTCAGTCCTGATCTACTATGGCACTGGTGACCATGACCATCACCTCATTTCTCTCACCTTGAAGCAGCTTAAGGACCAACCTCAGAGAGAAGTTCTGAGGATAAAAATTACTAAATGAGTCTACATGTTTAGCAATATAAACATACTGCATAAAATATAAACTTACTGCATAAGTCCTATAGATAAACAAATAATGTACACATCTCTTACTCTACTGTGAAGGCAAGATAGATGGATGTAGCAGAGAGGGGTGGAGGGAAGGAAACAGAAAAACCAAACAGCACCAAAGAGCATGCTTTACCTTAGTCTCCACTCACAGGGGAATTCAGGATTTTACAAAGCAGCACCCCAAGTCAGTAACGCCAAACAGGGAAGGTGATACATGACCGGTGTTACGCAGTTAGGAGGCTGGGGGAGCAGGCTTAGACTAGCCTGCGCCACACAGCTAGACTCTGTAGACCTCTGCTGGAGGAGGAGGATGCTAGCTATCTTAGAAGCCTTCAAGTCAACTTGGTTTTTTGTTTTCCACAAATGCTATTAAAGAAAAAATGTTCTCTATGTTTTAGTATAGTTTAATATCATTTAAGAAATTTGCTTCTATCTATGAAAAGCCTCCAGAGACAAATACTGTCTTTCTTCAGTTCCTTATTTTTCTGATTTAGTGGCCAAAATAAAGTAACTATGACCTCCAGATACATATTTATTAGTTAAAATCTTGCCCTATCTTAAACTCCAAACCTAGCTTCCAAGCCAACCGTGGCCAGTACTCTATAGAAAATGAATCCTAGAGTGGTCCTGGGTATAAGGCAGCTTTTAGACCCTGAGAGTGCTGTGGGCATGTACATGGGTCCCCTGCAATGATCTGTGGCCCTAACTATATACCTGTACTGAGGTCATCGGGACATATCCTCTCCAGCTAAACTCAGGAAATACCAGGGGATCAAATCCAAACCGCAGGTCTCTTCCATTAGGTCCAGAGCCATCTTCCACCTCATACTTCATGTGGTGCAAATCCGGGAAGTAGTAGTTATTTTCAGGCCTTTGTCAATAATATATAAAGAAACATGAGTAGTTAAGGTTCATGGGTAATCTGAATGTCTTTCCTAATGATGCTGCTAAAGAAACACAGCCAACTCACTAAGCCCATTAAATAAGAGCAGAAGGTTGTGCTCACTCTTGCTCTAAACGATGGCTTTTATTCAGGGAAGTGCTGGCATAGAACACACCCATCCTAAGCACTAAATTGAAGAAGTCACTTAACACAAGTCATGAGGTCCCTGACATACCCCTACTGTGTTCTAATGAAATCTAATAGCTGCTCCCTCCCTCGGTCTTCCCACACTCACATACTTTGCAAATATCAGTAATTATATGGTAGGCACTGTTGCTAAGCATCATGATATAATACTGAATATAGTAAACATATATATAACTTTTATTATATTCTTATGTGTTTATTTGTGTGCATGCATGTGTGCACACATGTACATGGACGAGTACTTGTGTAGGTCAGAGGACAACTTGCTATACAGTTGGTTCTCTCCTCCGGCTGTGTGTGTCCTGAGGATTGAACTTGGGTGGTCAGCCTTGGTACCAGGTGCCTTTACTGTCTGAGTCATTTACAGATTAATGGATGAGTTCCTTTGGCAAGTCCAATTGTGGCTGTCATAAAGAAAGCTTTAAAACACCCCAGTGCTATGTGACTTCCACACTCAAGCTACTCAAGAATTCATTGAGGACAGCCACACCCCTGCACTGTAAGCACAGTAAGGACAGAGTGCATTCCAGCACAGGGCTTACAAACATCCACAGGAGTGTTTGTCTCCAGGGCATCAGTTTTCATCCAAGAATCCATTCTAAAGAATTATTGCGAAGCAGATCATGGGAGGCTGCTCTGCACCCAATCTCACAAATCCCAGAGGAAGCAGGCCTCCCAAGAGCTCTAACCTGGGCAGTATCTTACGTAAAAAGACAGCAACACCGGCCCCAAACAGGGAGTAACTGGGACCCACTGAGACCCAGGAATTCACTCATGTACCAGAGCACTGGTTCCTTCCTTTCTGCACCCCAGCACTGAGCAGATCTTGGGCCCCGGCTCTAACCCCAGTAGTAACACCCACCCTACACAATTCTGAAACAACCAAGATAGTAGGAAAGACAGGCTCCAGGCAGAGACAGGGCAGGTAGCACTAAGGCGATCCAGATGGGGAAAGGCAAGCACAAGAACATAAGCATCAGCAACCCAGGGAACCTGACATCATTAGAACCTAGTTCTTCCACACTAGAAAGTCCTGAATTCCCCATATCACCAGAAAAGCAAGATTCAGATTTAAAATCACTTCTAATGATGATAATAGAGGACTTTAAGAAGGACATAAATAACACTCTCAAAGAATTTGAGGAGAACACAGGTAAACAGGTAGAAGCCTTTAAAGAGGAAACACAAAAATACCTTAAAGAATTACAAGAGAACACAACCAAACAGGTGAAGGAATTGAACAAAACCATCCAGGACATAAAAATGGAAGTAGAAACAATAAAGAAATCACAAACGGAGACTACCCTGGAGATAGAAAACCTAGGAAAGAGATCAGGAGTCATAGACACAAGTATCACCAACAGAATACAAGACATAGAAGAGAGAATCCCAGGTGCAGAAGATACCATAGAAAATATTGACGTAACTGTCAAAGAAAACACAAAATGCAAAAAGTTCTTAACACAAAACATCCAGGAAGTTCAGGACACAATGTGAAGACCAAACCTAAGGATAATAGGTACAGATGAGAGTGAAGATTCCCAACTTAAAGGGCCAATAAATATCTTCAACAAAATTATAGAAGAAAAGTTCCCTAACCTAAAGAACAAGATGCTCATAAACATACAAGAAGCCTACAGAATGCCAAGCAGACTAGACCAGAAAAAAAATACCTTCCATCACATAATAATCAAATCACCAAATGCACAAAACAAAGAAAGAATATTAAATGCAGTAAGGGGGAAAGGCCAAGAAACATATAAAGGCAGATCTATCAGAATTACACTAGACCACTCACCAGATACTATGAAAGCAAGAAGATCCTGAACAGATGTCATAGAGATCCTAAGAGAACACAAATGCCTGCCCAGGCTACTATACCCAGTAAAACTGTCAATTACTATAGATGGAGAAACCAAGATATTCCATGACAAAACCAAATTTACACAATATCTTTCCACAAACCCAGCATTATAAAGGATAATAGTAGGAAAGCTCCAATACAAGGAGGGAAATTATACCCTAGACAGAGCAAGAAAGCAATCCTCTTCCAACAAATCCAAAAGAAGATAGCCACACAAAGATAATTCTACCTCTAATAACAAAAATAACAGGAAGCAACAATTACTGTTCCTTAATATCTCTTAACACCAATGGACTCAATTCCCCAATAAAAAGACATAGAATAACGGACTGGATACGTAAACAGGACCCAGCATTTTGCTGCATACAGGAAACCTACCTCAGTGACAAAGACAGACACTACCTTAGAGTAAAAGACTGGAAAACAGTCTTTCAAGCAAATGGTCCTAAAGAAAAAAAATCTGAAGTAGCCATTCTAAAACCTCCAGCCTGAGAACAAAAAGGGAGGGACTCATGACTCCACCTGTATAGGTAGTTGAGGGTAGCCTCATCAGACATCAGTGGAAGTGGAGGACCTTGGTGCCTGAAAGTTTGGATTCCCTAGTGTTGGGGAATTTGAGAGCAGAGAGGCAGAAATGGGAGGATGGTAGGAGCACACCCTCATAGAAATTCCCAGAATTATATAGATTAGACATGACAGAGGCAGGCCACCAGAAGACTAGATTCCAGAATTCAAACAAAAAATTATCTTAATACTAAAATTTGTTTTGATAATTGTATATTACAGAATACACAGTCTTGGTGCATCTACTCATCAAGCAAGCTGAGCAGACCTGCTCAAACCTCTGATGTCCTGGAATCTCAGCTGGATGCAGTGAAGACACAGACGTCAGAGGCTTATCAATTTACTCTTCCCACCCACCCACCCCTCTTCTAATATCTCAACACCCATAATCAGCTTGAAGAAGTTAATGAAAAGTCAGTGCCCCTATTCCCTGGGCTTGGGGACTGAGGTGGTTAATATTGGGCTGTCTCTCTAGGGAAAAGTAGTGGTTTTGTTGGAACAGGGAGGAATAGCTAGGATTTATTGCATAGCCATAACCTATTGGTAGAAATCTATATAATTGTTATTAAGCTGAAGTTATAATTTCTTAAATGGTACAAAATTTACTTTGATTTCAAATTTTAGGTTTTCATTGGTACGAGCTTCTTATTGATATAGAAGTGAGATTAATATTGTTACTCTCATAGGCATTGTGCCTATATAACACATTTAGGAATGCAAGGCTTAGACCGAGTCCTTCTTTAACTTTTTTAACTGATTAGAGATGGTTAGCCTGTGAGTTAAGGGCCTATAGCAAATTCATGGCTCTGAGTTTATTGCTAGGGTGTTTTCTATATTTTATTTAGTAATAGCTTAGAGGCGTTAACAGACAGCAGTCCAGATTGCCTTACTTGGATAGTTGGTTTTCAAAATGTCAGAAGTCCACAGAATTGATGTTACAAACATTTCTGAATTAATGTTCATTTTGATTAGAGACCTGTCTGCTCCTGACAGCTTCCTGTCTTGGATTCTAAGAAGAAACTGAGCATCTTTGGAGTTACTCCAGTTGTGGTGAGACAGCCACTAGGCAAGAATTGCCTCTTTTCATCTACAGACAAATTACTGTCCTGAATAGGACACACTTGTGGAATAGTTGACTGATTATATCTACCAAGACAGAGTAATCAGCCCTTAATAATTCTGCATCACTAGGTCTGTCAGATGATCCTGGGCCAGAAGGCTGAAGATCAGATGCTCCAACGTTTTGTAGTATAGGGACTGTCCAGGTGTTCAGCGGTCTCTATAAACTGGCTAAGTTTTAAAACCTATGCTTTGTGCTTCCCATCATTTCAGTTAATTCAGTCATTCTGGATTTCTGACGGGGTTGAAGATTTATAGTCTCCTAGAAAATCCTGGCTTTTTATTTTGAGAGAAAAGATTTGAGAAGATGGTTTTCAGCTGACATTCATTCTAAAGCGAAGAAAAAAGGCAGTTCAGAACTAAGACTTTTAGTTAGGAGAGATGACAGAGGTTCTGGTTAGTCAACAAAATGATGGACTGGGTATTAGGTCTATCTTGTATCTTACTGATACAAGTTGGTATAGTTATGCTCTAATTGTATTTTGAGAGAAAAGTTTTATCTTAACAGGAAGGGTGATATGTAGGAGGAGCTATGGTGGGAGGAGTAAGGAGAGGAAGAGGAGGAGTAAGAGGAGGAGGAGAAGGAGAGGAGCAGCTAGGAGATGAGAGAGAGAGAGAGAGAGAGAGAGAGAGAGAGAGAGAGAGAGAGAG